>NW_025335349.1:7515520-7546794 GCF_004798865.1 Varanus komodoensis | reverse complement strand
CACAATATACTAAAAACAGTACTCACCTAGACCTTTGTCCTCTGGCTCCAGGTTTCAGTGGATTTCCAGAGTTGATGTGATATTACCAGCACAGACCATGAAGCTCAGGCCATTTACTTCAGCCATATAAGTGGATGTTCAAAGTAGGAATGAAGAGGATTGCACCTATGAAGAAAATTGAAAAGGTACATTTCAAATCAATAGGGAATTAACCGCTTCTCATTAACTATTTTGAATAAACATATGATGTGAGTTCTTATAGGCAACTAAATGCCAAGTACTATGCTTGATGGGGAAAATTGTAGAATACTCAATCACAAAAAAGTGATGATAGGGGTTGGCTATACCATTGATTGATTGATTGATTGATTGATTGCTATCCTGTCCAATACCTGAAGCTCTCCGAGCAGTTTCAAACAATATATAACATTACAATATAAAATACAAACAGTATTAAACACTTCATAAACAAGTACCATTGTTACAGAGATCAGCAATAGTCTTTTCCAAACCCAGCCATCAAAACTATCTCTGCGATCTCTGCATGCTATAGGCAGAATTCATCATCATGGATGCAGGGTTCTGCTTACATAACCAAATGACTGTCTGCTTTCCTCCCCCTGCAGGTCCCTGAACTCTGCCAATTCCACTCCAAAAGGTTGCCCAAGTCTCCAGAGCAGATTCTGAGGATACATGGAGCACTGGAAGAGAGAATTCTCAATCATCACAGAGTGAAGGACACAGAATAATGGGCTCTACTTACAGGAAGTCAGATTCCAGCTGAACATCAGGAAGAACTTTCCTACTGTTAGAGAAGCATGACAATGAAGCCAATTATCTACAGAGGTGGTGGGCTCTCCCACACTAAAGATATTCAAGATGCAGCTGGACGGCAATCTGAGAAGGATGGTTTAACTTGGAGTCTTGCATTTAGCAGAGGGCTGGACCTGATGTCTTGTTGGCCCTTCCAAATTTATTATTCTATGATTCTAATTATCCCTTCTCATTCTGCTGATGGAAGCCTTCCGTCAGCAGGATGAGCTAATTGGATTCCAGGTCAGCTTTTCTTTGAATAATATGGTTCCATATTACTCTACAAATGGGAATCTGCACAGCCACAAATGCCAGCTCCCTTGCCACTTGTTATTTCACTGGATTATTGACAACTAGCAGATGGCTCCATCTAAAAGTTGTTACCTTGCTAATGAAAATGACAGACATGCTTCCTGTTGTGTGTTGTGTGTTTCTAGCTGCTTATAGGATTAAACTCATTCTCTTCCTTTATAAACAAGCAATGAGGAATAATCCCGAATGTTGTTTCAACCAAGTTATTTTACAGAACAGGAGCATGCCCAACATTATCACAGAGAAAATAAACACAAAGAGGTACACTTGTTTCCTTTGAGTTATTAAACTGCATTTACAATATATGCAGCTCTATAAACCAGAATAAAATGGGAGACTACTAGTTCATGTTGCTGATCTAGCTCAAATTACATGCTCACAGGTAGGCGTCTTACCAGTGATCTACAAATGTAGACAACATGAGGATTTTAGAAAGCAAAAACTTTGGCTATAAAGACAATTGTTGGGAAATTTACCATACAGATTTACAGTAGCAGTTTCCTTGCTTCTGCAGCACAGAATGAGAATATACATTGTACCTTTCTATTTCTAATGAAAGTTTCATCTTCTGTAAATTTGGAGCTAAACCTATTATACTGTGAGTAGAGAGGTTTCACTGATTTTGGCTGAAGTCTAGGTCTTTCTGTATCCTTTCTTAGTGTTTCAACCTCAGAAGCGGCACCAGAATCCTGCCGATTTCTTAACCACTAAACAAAGTATATTCCCTACATGGTCACTGGATGTAATACTAAAGCCCTCTACTGATTTAATTTTAGTTTTGTTAAAGAATAAATCAGTTTTGTTCTTAAATCACAAGGCACTAAGAGAGCAAAATATATATAATATTATACATTTGTTATGTTGCCCCTTTTAAGGAGTGGTCATTAACATCTTTAGAAAGCCAGATACTGAAGATGAAACTCAAATACTTTGGCCACCTAAGGAGAAGGAAAGACTCCCTGGAGAAGAACCTAATGCTGGGAACAATTGATGGCAAAAGAAGAAGGGGACGGCAGAGGATGAGGTGGCTGGATGGAGTCACTGAAGCAGTTGGCGTGAGCTTAAGTGGACTCCGGGGGATGGTGGAGGACAGGAAGGCCTGGAGGAATGTTGTCCATGGGGTAACAATGGGTTGGATGCGACTTCGCAACTAACAACATTAACAGATGTAGTCTGTATTATTTAATTTTTTTAAAAAATAGGGCTTAATCAGGCTGGGACCACAATTTACAATCTAGAAGTCCTAAACACAAATGTGTCCTAGGTGATTGTTGTTCTCAGTGGCATGGAAAAAGGCATTCAGGACATACTTTTTCTAGAACTGAGCCTGGATTTTATTTAAAGCTCTGATAAATTCTAGTAGCCAACACTTTTCTGAGGCCCCATGATAGCCTGATTTTTTTAAAAGTGGGCTAGGTGGAAAAACTATCAGGTGGATCTACAGCTGGTCTCAAAGAGTGGCCTCAAAGAATGCTCAAAGAGATCAATGGCACCTTCTCAAAGTGAGATATTGCAGGTTCCAGTCCGGTGCTCTTCAACTTTTTATTAACAATTTGGATGTGAAAGTGCAGGAAACGCTTATCAGATTTGCAGATGGCACAAAATTGGGTGGGATAGCTAATTCCCTGGAAGACAGAAACAAAATTCAAAGCAATGTTTATAGGCTGGAGTGCTGGGATGAAAACAACAGAATGAAATTCAACAAGAACAGATGCCAAGTTCTGCACCCAGGAAAAAGAAATGAAATGCATCGTTATAAGATGAAGGATATTTGGCTCAAGAAGAAAAAGAAATGAAATGCATCGTTATAAGATATACTTGGCTCAACAATACTGCAGGCAAGAAGGAGCTTGGAGTTGTGGATCGCAAGCTGAATATGAGTCAGCAATTTGATATGGCTGCAAAACAGGCAAATGTTATTTAGGCTGCATTAATAGAAATATAATTTCCAAATCACATGAAGAACTGGATTACTGTGTCCAGTTCTGGGCACCACAGTTCTAAGAAAGATGCAGAGAAACTGAAAAGAGCACAGCAACAATGATTTGGGGACTGGAAACAAAGCCTTGGGAGGAGAGATTGAAAGGATTTGGCACATTTAGCCTCGAGAACATAAGACTGAGGGGAGGTATGATAGCACTTTTCAAGTATTTGAAAAAGGTTGTCACATGCAGGAAAGCCAAGATCAATTCTCAGTCATCCCAGAGTATAGGACACAGAATAATGGGTTCAAGTTACAGGAAGCCAGATTCCAACTAGATATCAGGAAACATTTCCTGACTGTTAGGGCAGTATGCCAATGGAACCAATGGCCTAGGGAGGTTGTGGGTTCTCCCACACTAAAGACATTCAAGAAGCAACTGGAGAGGGATCGTTCAACTTAGAGTTTTGCATTGCACAGGGGATTGGACCTGATGGCCTTCTTGGCCCCTTCCAACTCTACTATTCCATGAGTCTGTGATCTTCTTGTTATTGTTACTGTTAGTTCAGCCTTGCAAACAACAAAAATGCTTTAGATTCCAGCCCTTACAAGACACTCATGTTTCTTAGTACGATTGCCCTATTTAGTGGTACTCAGCATAGCATGATTACTTCTCCATTGGGAACATTAGATCTTCATCTTCCACTCACATGGTTAGGCTGCCTGGAGTATTAAGTATCTTGCTGGCAGCATACTCCTAAAGGAGTGAGAGGGCTGCTTATGTACTTCACAGAAATGTGGCAAGTATGAGCCACATGGAAAAATTTAGATGCTAAATGGAAGCAGCCATGAAGGAGCCAGCAACCAGCCACTCCTTGGGGTAACATATAAATAAAGCATTGCTAGAAAAGGGTTATATCTCATAACCAATCAACTCAGACAACACACCAAATCGTGGTTTCTGTTTACCATAGTTAATAAGTTATGCCATGGCTTGAATGTCCAGACACACAAGAAGCAAAGCATGGACTTCAGTTGCCCATCAACTTTTGTTTTCTATTTGTTCAGCATCAGCTTCCTAATGTCAGTCCCATCTCCACAGCACAGTGTAAGTATAGCACAATATTGGCAGAAAGGTTGCTTTGTCAAGTTTAAGGATTTAGATATAGCAACTCAAGAGGTCCACTGTGTTATCTGAACTATGTCACACTCTCAAAGCAGTTTTAGCTACAGATTGAGGCCATATGCAATTAGAAATATGCAACATAAAGCAGCTGTTTATCTGAAACGTCTGCAGTATGCACTTATAACCAGCTAGCTATTTAATTCAACCTTTACGAAGTAGTAAATATCTGTGTTTCCTGTTTGCTACAGTTCCTAGCAAAAGTATTACTTCTAGTTTTCTTTTTTACCTACAATGAACACTGGAAAATTCAAACTTTGCCAAAGCAGGAGTTCTGCTTAGACACAAAAAACATTCTTAGATGGTAAATGATTTATTCCTATTCAACCAAATGGCTCTCTAATATGCAGCCATTAGATTCTGCACTGAGAGTGTCATTATGATCAGTTGCATTATGGGAAAATTTAAAGGGTAGGTGCTCATAATATCAGTCTGCACAGCCACTCCCCAAGGGAGAATCAAAAGGTGCAGGCAGTTACATTGGTCTCTGTCTCTCTCAGTGTACATATATATATGCACCAAAGACCAGTAAGATTGGCTAAAAGTCAAAGAATATTAAGCTAGCCAAAAGCAGTGTATTGGTCTGCACTATAAGCATGTTCCATCAGTACTGCCTCTGTTAAAAATATGTAAAAGTTAGTTCCAAAGGAATAGCTTCTATGCATGCTGTTGCATAATATCTAATTTTACATATTACCCTGAAACTTTAGGTATTACCCTTAACATTTCTAAAAGCTGGAAAACTCCACAATGTTGGAAACTAGGTTACAACAATAGACCATTCTTTGGCAAAAGTGTCTATTCTCCAGTGTACATCCAGCATAGCAGAATCAGCAAATAAAGAGTCTTCGAGCATGCACAGAGCAGCTTATCAAACCCACATGAGAAACCACCTCTAAGAAACCCTCCTTTTGAGTACCCCTGGGCCCCACCTCTCTGGGAGGGCTGCGTTAGAAATGGGCCAGCCTCTTAATTGTATGTTGCCCCTCTTGCTGGCTGGCCCTTCTCTCCTGATGCTGTGCCATGGGGTCAAGAATCATCCCAGGCTCATCTGGCTCCTGTTCCACACCTCTCCCAACAGTTGCAGACTGTGGCTGTTCACAGGGTCTGCCATATAGAGAGGGAAGCCTTGAGACAAACCCTACTGCCTTTTCCATCACAAATATGGTCATCCCACTTCCCAGAGCTTGTCCTGCTCCTCCTCTTAAGAGTTTCCCTGGCCTTGAATTGAATGCCAGTAACATTTTCAGAGGAAACTGATTATCTAGACCCATTTCAATTGGGTTTTCGACCAGGATGGAGAGTGCCTTGGTCACCCTGTGGAATGGCCTTTACAAGGAGAGGAGCAGGGGGAGTATAACCCTGTTGATTCTCCTAGATCTCAAAGCAGTTTTTGATACCATTGTCCATGGTATCCTTCTGGAATGGCTAGCCAGGTTGGGAGTAGAGGGCACCACTTTGTGATGGTTCTGCTCCTACCTGGCTGACTGGTTCCAGATGGTGGTGCCATCAGTATGATGACACCCACCTCTACTTCATTTTTTCATCTGATCCAGGTGAGGTAGTAGCTGTCCTGAACTGGTGTCTGAACTTGGTAATAGGCTGGACAAGGGCCAATAAACTGAAGCTGAATCCAGGTAAGATGGAGATCTGTTGGTGGGCACTCCCACACTCCAACTAGGAAATCTTCAACCTACTCTTGATGGGCACCTAAAGGAGAAGGTTCATAGCTTGGGGTGCTCCTGGACCCAAAGCTCTTCCTGGTTTCTCAGGGGGTGCTCTGGACCAGTGAGTCCTTCTGTCAGCTTTGGCTGATTTCTCAGCTACATTCCTACTTGAATGAGTGGAGCCTTACCGCAGTGACCCATGTGCTGATAACCTTTCGCCTGCAATACTGTAAAGCAGTCTACATGGAGCTACCTTTGAAAACAGTTCGGACATTACAAGTAATACAGAACAGGGTGGCACAGTTGCTTATGAGGGCTGGCTGGCGAGAACATATAATGCCAGTCCTCCGTCAGCTGCATTAGCTCCCTGTTCCAGTTCAGCCCGATTCAAAGTGTTGCCTTTGACATATAAAGCCTTAAACAGCTTGGGACCAGGGTACCTGAGGGAGAGTCTTTCTCCATATATTCCTACCAGTCCACTTAGATCCTCTTCAGAGGAGCTCCTCCAAATGCCCTCTCCTAGTGATATCAAAGGGGAAAGGGCCAGGCAGAGGGCATTCTCAGCAGTAACAGCTAGACTCTGGAATTCAATTCCCAGGGATATACGGCTGGCACCAACTCCTCTTTCTTTTAGGCACCAGGTGAAAAAATTCATTTAAACAAGTTTTTTGGTTAATTTAATACTTTTACATCTTGTTATGGATTATTTAATTTAATTTAATTTTGGTTAATTTATTGCTTGTATTTATTTGGCACGTATGGATATATTTTGAGACATTATGTTGTTTTATTTTATCTGATTATTAATCATTTTACTGTATTCTGTGTATGATTTTATGCTGTTTTAGCATTTATAAGCTGCCCAAGGAATCTTCAGATTATGGGGTGGCATTGGAATGGAATGGAATGGAATGGAATGGAATGGAATGGAATAAATAAGGACAACTGCTTCCTTCATTCCCAACTTCTAACAGTGAAGTCTTGGTACACAGAGTTGTAGCAAACAGCCACTGTAGAAAAAATTGGAGTAACAATTAAAAGTTGCTAAAGATATGTCAAAAATATTAGATCTTTTAAAAATATGTCATGATTTATTCATATACAAACACAGACACAGATTTTCCTCATATTGAGGAAATGTGTTATAAAGAGTCATAGAGAAAATGCCCAAGTAGTCAAAGGATGTCACCTATACTTCAGACTGTAAAGCAGGGGTCTCAAACTCGTGGCCCGTGGGCCAATTGCCGGGACAGGCGGGGCATGTGGGAGGGGCCCTGCGGCCTTCAAAGCGCCGGCAGCGCCTGGGCCAGCCGCGGGATGAGCGGCCCACCACCCCCGCGGTGGTGGAATACTTGATGCGGCCCAGCCTCACCCAGACTGCCCCCAGGTAAGTTGAGTTTGAGTCCCCTGCTGTAAAGTAAGTGTGTGTGGGAAGAGATGCTAATTGTTTGTTAAGTGCCATCATCTCCAACATATGACAACCTTATGAATGAATGGCCTTCAAAATGTCATTTCCTTCATAACCCTGTTCAGTTCTTGTAAAATTAAGGCTCTGGCTTTCTGTACAGAATTGATTCGTCTCATAGACCGTCTTCTTCTTCTTCTGCTACCTTTGACTTTCCCTAGAGTTACTATCTTCCCAAGTGAATCTTGCCTTCTTATGTTATGCTCAGAGTACAATAGACTCAATCCCATCATTTTTGCTTCCAACTTGTTCATCTTTTTGGTTATCCACAGTTTTTAAAAAGCTCTCCTCAAACACCACATTTCAAATGCATCAATTTATTCTGGTTAGCCTTCTTCACATCCATATAAAGACATCAGGAATACAATAGTGTGGATTTTCTTGGTGTTGGTTTTCCATGAAGCATCCTTAAAACTGATGATCTTTCTGGCTCCTTCACCACTGCCCTTCTGAGTCTCAGTCTTCTAATTTCTTGGCTATAGCCTCTAATTGAATAGATGACTGTGCCAAACCTACCATTTCAATTTCTTCATTTTTGACATGAAAGATGTGTAATTCTTCTGTAGTTGTGATTTTTGTTTTCCTAATATTCAGCTGCAGTCCTGTTTTTCACTTTCTTCTTTCACTTTTATCAGGAGTCATTTTAGTTCACTGTTTTCTGGCAGTAATATGGTATCATCTGCATATTTTAAATTAGTCATAGATCTTCTGCCAATTTTCACTCCTTTTTCATCTGATCCTAATCCAGCTTTCCTCATGTTATGTTCTGTGTTCAGAATGAACAGATATTCTGTTCTAACAATAGTTTTTGTCACAATTCAGATGATGCATAAGGACAATCAAGAGCCGAGGCATGCCCATTTCTTTCAAGACCATCTATAGGTTATTGTGAGCCACATAGTCAAAGACTTTGCTGTGGTCTATAAAGCATAGACTGCTCTTCTGAAATTCTTTGCTGTGGTCTAGTAGCCAAGCCATATTTGCAACACATGCATTATCATCTTGATTACCTTTTACTTTCAGGAATCCAGGGTGAATGTCAGACATTTCTCTCTGCGCATAGGATAAAATTCTTTGTTGCAACACCTTGACCATCAGAAACTTGGTTCAATGATCCTGTTAGGATTTGGACTGATTCAGTCTCTACAGGTTGGAATAGTTCTACTAGTACCCTAATATTCTGGGTGTTTTGTTTCTTCCAAGTGCTTTCAGAGCAGCTTTCATTTCACTTTCTAATGTTGCAAGCTCTTCCTCATAGGATTGCTCTTTGGAGGAGTCTCGTATTCTTTAATCCCTTCTGTATAATTCTTCTGTATATTTTTTTCCACCTTCTCTTGCTTTACTCCTGGTCAGATTGTATGCCCCCTGTTTGTCTTTCAGGATTTATAATCTAAGTTTGAATTTTCCTTGATATTTTGGATATTCTGGAAGAGCACTCTCATTTTTCCTCATTTGTTGTTTTCTACTATTTCACTGCACTGGTCATTGTAAAAGTTGTCTCTATGGGATAGCTGCTGAATATTTGCATTCAGGATTCTAATACTATTTTTGTCTCCTTTTGCTCTTGCTTTTCTCCTGTCCTTAGCTATTGTGTTTCTTTTGTTACACATCTAGGATTTTTTCTTTTTTCTGTTACAGGTATTGTCTTTTGGCATTCTTACCTAAGAATGTCTGTGGTTTCAGTCCATAGTTCTGGATTGTGGTTGGCTGAATTCAGTAACGCAAATCCGTTCTTTATGTGGACAGAGAACTCCTCAGGAATGTTAGCTAAATTGTATTTTGGCAATATGCTCCAGTTAGTGATATTTTAAAACTGATTTTTCATATAAAGAGTCCATGGTCACTACCACAATGTGCTTTTGATCTTGTTTTGGCAGTGACAATACCATTTCTCCATCTCTTTCTCCCAATTATTAGTCTCTTTGATATCTGTATTTTGGTGATACAGTGATGTCCATGTGTACAGTCTGCTGATCGGTTTCCTGAAGTATGTGTTTGCAATAAACAGATGGTTGGCTTTGCAGAATTCTCTGAATCATTATCCTGCTTCATTTTTGACCACAGGGAAAACTTTCCCATAAAAATGGATTCTGTCTAGTTTTTTGTTCCAGTCACCTATGATTATCACATTTTGTTTTGGTGTCTTATTAATTTCCACTTCAATGTCTGTATAAAAGTTTTCAATTTTTATTTCTTCAGCATTTGCTGTTGGATTTGAAGGATGATTATGCTGATAGGTTTTTTGAGAATTCTGTTTGCTATGATCTGGTAGGATATTGCATTAAATCCCTCACTGCCTGTACTATATCTTGTCTCAATATTAAAACCACTCTGTTTCTTCTTGGATTATCATTTCCAGAATTAAACATTTTGTGATTGACTGACGGAAAATGTCTTCTTGCAGTCTACTCTAGTTTCCTCACACCAAGTACTGCAGTGCTCAACCATTCTATTTCTTGCTTTACCATTTCTAGTTTGCCCCAATTCATATTTCTTACATTGCATGTTTCAGTTGTATGTGTCCAGTAGCATTGAATTCCTTTTGCCTCTTTGCATATCAGTTATTAAACTTCCGTTTACCTTTGAGTGTTACTAACATTGTCTGTGAAACACTGATCCTCTGCCAGTGTTGCCTTCAACTACTTCTGCTGCCCCAGTGGCTGCTCCTCAGGAGTTTCTGCACCACCATTACCATTAGAGATATCTGTTCTCTTTTGTATCCACCATTGCCCCTGAAGAGGGTGGTTACTTCTTTGTCTTAGCTTTGATCATTCTACGTTTAGCATGACCATGCTAAAAGACCAGTCTATTAAGAGGCTCTGGCCTACTGGTGACATTGTCCTAGATTTCTCTGTCACTCAAACCCCTGCACTACATTGAGATTTACATCCACAAAAGGGTAAATGAGGCACCCTCTGTCAATAACTAGATTTAAATTCAGCACATTTCTAGTTTTGTTTGAAAATATAATAAATTCTACAATGGAAAAGAAATGATTTTCTAAAAAATATTTTTCCAGTTGCAGGTTGAAATATTTTATCTTATCTCAAAGTGAACAAACCAGTTCACTAGTCTTCATCAGCATCAGGAGCTGTTCTGTAAATAATCAAATGAGTTTCGGTTATCTATTTGAAACCAAGCTCCCCAAATACTTTATATTACAACAGAGATACTTCACAACAATATATAGTGGCTGAAAAAATGAATTTTTTGCAACTACTGTGAGAACTGCAGCTAAGCTTAGAGGAACAAAGAGGTGTGTTGTTGGCAGATGACATCATTTTCCATTCTAATCAGAAAATGCCCATGCTTCAACCTCACTACAACACTTCTTGTAATACTCTGGTTTGAGTTTAGGAACCATTATAAATTAGAAATACAGCTAGGTTGCAATTAATGTGAGTTCAAAAAAATGCAATATTTGATTTGGTGCAAATCGTACAACAATACCAGCTCTCATTTAATGCAACCCAAAATCTAGCTGGTACAAGGCTAGTGCCTCTGCAGCTGAGGTTACTGGGCTACCCTTATGGTATCAGACACTGCTAGCTACTTCACTCTGCAGTTGTTTATCTTTGCATGTGTATGTGCTGCTGTCTACCATAATATAGCTTGGTTTTTGTCATTTGTTTTAATCATTTAAAATGTTCTTAACAACATGGACAAAGGGAAGATTCCTTCGGATAAAAACACTATGAATGCGAAAAAGAAGAGGTTTGCTATTACATTAGAGCAAATATTTGATGTGATTGAACAACATGAAAGTGATCACAGCAACTCTAAAATAGGATGGGATGTCAAAATGCCTGATTCTATGGGATGGAAAATTATAAAACACACAGCGGAAATAAAAGAAAAAGAAAAGGTTGCATCAGCCTTTTGTGGTTTGCAAACACAAAACAGAAATAGAAGTGTTAGAGTGATAGAAATAGAGCTGCAACCAATTACCATATTTTACATATAATTATAACTTCGAATAGTGAGAATTCAAATAATGTGGTTCCTTCATGGGATTGGTTATCTGCACTAATTGAGACCTAGCTGTAGTGCCTTCTGACAAACAGATTAAGAGAGTGCTTGAATTTTTGGGAGCAACTAAATTGAGGGACAATATGACCTGAAGATCATCTAATCCAGCCCAATTTAATTTAATGAGGGATGGGCCTTGAATAGTATGGCCAAAATAACTGTCAGCCAGCTGCAATCACTACATTACAAGTCCTTTCTAAGTTCTATCCCCTAATAATTTAAGGTTTTGCTCCCTAGATATTTCACATTTAAGCAACTTCCTTCTCTGTAATTTAGCTCTTTATTTAGCTCACAAAATAAGCATTATGCTCTAAGTAGGTAGAGTATTTTTCTTTTGGAATCAGTTCCGGTTGCCCTTAGCAACCAATGCTTGAAGGAAAACCTTATTTTCATTTGGCAATTCTGAGTAGGTCCGATTTTAAGGCAACTGAAGCAGGTGGGACTTCAACTTGAAAAGGTTCAGGAGAAGCGATTTTAATTTGAATTATTCAAATTACAAATCAGTGCATTTTAAAAAACATACTTTCCATGTCATGTGGCCAAAGGTTATAGATAGAATGGTGAGTTTTACAGATACCAGCCATACTAGGGGAGGGCAAATTGTTTACACTTTCATACTAGTAATTCTCTGCACTGTTAGTACTACCTTAGAAGAGTAGAAACACCTCTTTGCAATTATAACTAATGGATGATCATTCAGGTTTACTTGTTTGTTGTTCAGTATCACTACATTTTGTAACAATATCACTTCAGAAATAATTAATAGAAAGCCAATATGGTCTGATAGGCCAAGCAGAAGTAATTACGTCTTGGCCATGAATGTAGGAAATACTTTAGGCATTCACAGTAAAATGAGATCTTGGATCTTTAGATTAGCAGGAGCACAAATAAAGATTGCAAGCCATTTCTTGTCTTTATGAAATAGCTGAATAATTGTTAATACTACAGTATTAATATCCTAAAAATAAATCAGTATGCAAGCTATAGCAGTGTACATTATTGTGCATCCTCAAAATATCTCAACTATAGTCTAGAAAATGCTAATGCTAAGAAACTGTATGACTAAAATAGCCACATATGTATGTTATGTATGTTATATATGAGATCTTAATACAATTTACTTCCAAGTCAATGCATTTTGGGTAAAGGTATAAATAGCCCTATAAGACTCTTATTTTATTCACATAAGATTTAAATGTAAAGATAAATGCTTCCAGTTCTTCATATAGTGTCTACTTTATTATACCTTGAATTACATAATACCACACTTTTTGCCTAACATCGCATCTAGAAAAATAAAAGGGAAGCAAGACACATTTCATCAGCTCTGCTAAGAGACCAGTTTCATTTGGCTCTTCTCTTCTCGAGCTACTTCTTTACAGCTGGTCAGTATAAGAACTTTTACATTTTAAGAATGGGTAGTTGCTTTTTTCCCCTCTTTCCTCCTCACATTTTTCCCTTTTATATATGTCTTTTAGAATGGATGGTGAGCACATGCAGTGAAAGGGTTGAAATAGTTTTTCTGCTGTTAGTGGGAGGGGCAGCAACATCTGTAGTCAATTCTTGGTTCTGTCAACTTATATAGATCAACCTACTCATGTTTGACTCACACCAGCATAATGCATCATTAAGAAATTATTATGCAAATTGTATCATGTACATGTGTGTCAAAATCAGAAAAAATGGCTTGACCTGAGGAATTAATCTTAGGCAAGAAGCATGAAAGTGTGTGTACAAAGCTAAGAATGCCCTAGCAAAATGATTTAAAAGCTATTTCATAAAAGTAACTGAATCCAGGGCACGCCATGATCCATTCCACATAAGCAGGAAGGAGTAACACAGCTTTGACCTTCAAACCTTTTAAAGTGTTTGCATGCAACATTGTATGACTAAGGTGTAAAGGTATAAATACTGGGGACATTTTTAAAGTGATGGATATTGGAAACAATGTTTCTCTGGTTAGTTTTTGAAATTGGAGGGCAAAGGGAGACACTGAAATGTATACAATATTTAATTTCTTACAGAGTTAGTTCTAAAACTTACTTTATTATTTTAACATAATAGTGTTTAGGCTATATGTGAAATGCGGAATCAAAGTATCTTAGATTTACTCAAGTACAACTTACAGAGAGTTGCAAGCTGTTGCATCCTAAGACAGTTTAGTTGTTCAGAGCAGGAAATCATAGAATAGTAGAGCTGGAAGGGGACTATAAGGCTATCAAGTGCAACTCCTTGCTCAATGTAGGACCACAAGTTAAAGAATCCCTGACAGCTGTCCAGCTGCTTCTTGAATGCCTCCAATATGGGAGAGCCCACAATCTCCCCAGGCCATTGGTTCTCTTGCAGTACTTCTCTAACAATCGAAAAATTTGAAGTAAGATTTTAAAAAATGAAACATGGAAAATATACACCATCTACATTTTAAGAAACATTTTATTACAGATAGTCCTCAGGTTAAGAATGAGGTCTGTTCCTGAGAACCTCCTTAAATCAAATGTGTATGTAAGTTGGATCACATGAGTAAGCCAAATATTTGTCTTATTATATGTATATGTTTTACCTTAAAATAAATATATTTTATATAAAATACTTAAACACTTCCAAATTCACTAAAACATCTTAAAAACAATAAAGCATTGTAATAGGGATGACACTACAGTAATAATCAAGTAACTACAGGGTATTGTGTGTAAATATATAGTATTGTGAAAAACAGTTCTTCAAACAGTTGACATTCTTGAGATAACATTAAGCCTAACATTAACTGATGATGATAGAAATGGTGCTGGAGAGTCAGGGTGTGATTGCACTGCTGAGGGGGATATCACTGTAGTCACTTTCTTGAAGTGGGCATCATGGGATGTTCATAATGCCACTTTCCTTTTTCTCACTATAAATGGCCTTGTAGCAGCTGAGGGCCTGGTTACAAGGGCAAATGCAAAAGAAAAACCAAAGGGGAACTGCATTCCCTACATGTGTCCCGAAACACATTGGCTTGGGTACACTCCAGCCAATGTTGTGGAACGATAAGCTGTGACTACTGTATCTCTAGGGAACTACATGGCCACTGATGATGCATCGCCAAACATGTTGCATAGTTCTAGAGATATTCACATAGGGTTTCTAGTTCGTAACCTGGAGATTACCTGTATTTGAACTTGGAAACACTATGTAAACCTCAGAATGTAAACAGTAACAACAAAAACACCCTTCATTCTTTGAGCAACTGCTCATAAAAGAAACATTCTAATTATGTAAAGATGAGTAGCAATAAATTTGATGATTTGACTAATGTTCATAATAATATTCATAATATTAAGCTGCATAATGATTGGGAGATATAGCAAGTGTCACAATAATTGCATGCAAGTTAGTTATCCTATGTTTATTTATACTGCACATTTTTCTTGTTGCAAGGAATCTAAGGAGGCTTTCCAGGTTCCCCTCACCATTTTATGCTCACTGCCTGGGATATAGGTTAAGCTGAGAGTTAGTGAATGACCCAAAGTCACCCAGTGAACTTCATGGCCATGGGGGGACTAGAACCCAAATCTTCTATGCCCCAGTCCAACCCTATAGTCACTAAAACACAATGGTTCTCAGTGTATCTATACCCTTCTCTGTCCCAATAAATCCTTTAAAGCAGCACTATAATTCTAGCTCGCTGAGTTTGAGATTTCAGAAAATCAATTTTTGTATGAAATGAGTTTATCTACTCTTTCAAATGTTAGTTTGTTCTTTATTGTGATGTGTACCTTAAAAAAGCCTTTTCAGCATATTGGAGAAGGTATATGCATGATAGACTTGGAGGATGCACTGCTAGCCCAAATACCTAAAGATGTTTGTTCCGTGTTTGGGAGCTGAAAAAAACCAAAAACTTCTAAAGTTTACCTATTTAGTTTAAATTGGATTCTGCATTTTAAATTGGTATTTTAAATAAAAGCATGTCAGTAATAATTGCCTTTCAAAACTAAGGCAATTATTGAAACCTGGGTTCAATATCAAAAAGTCTACAGTTATAACCTCTAAAACCAAATCCATTAACACATGCTCAGTTGTGATTTCTTCACACAGCACACCATAGTTTGCAATTAGAGAGCCCCCATGGTGCAGTGGTTAAAGTGTTGAACTAGGATTAGGGAGATACAGGTTCAATTCTACACTTGGTGATGAAGCTCTTTGGATCACCTTGGGCTAATCCAATTTTTAGCCTAGGCTACCTCACAAAGCTACCTCATAAAATAGTAGTGGAATGCCCAGATATTTGGTCTTGAGTTTGTAGGAGGAAAGGTGAAATAAACACATTGTTGTTCAACTGTGTCGTATATCCAGGAGTCCCTGATAAAACCCTGTTCCGTACAGGTCATTCAGTCTAGATGTTTCCTAAAATACCACCTGATGTATAAAGTGCAGTAAGACTCTCCTCTTAATACTCTTAGCAAGCATTGTGAGATATGCCAACCTAAAAATCTACCCAGACTAGAACATTGGTATTTAAAAGAATAAAGATAAAGTAGAAGTTCCCTTACACATATGTGCTAGTCATGACTGACTCTGGGGTCGGTGCTCATCTCCATTTGTAAGCCAAAGTCATTTCCATGGTCATGTGGCCAGCATGACTAAACACTAAGCCACACAGAACACTGTGTCCTTTCCCACCAAAGTGGTACCTATTTATCTACTCATATTTGCATGCTTTCAAATAGATAGGTAGGCAAGAGCAGGGACAAAGCAGCAGGACATCACACAAATTCAAACTGCTAAACTTCTGATCAACAGCTCAGCAGTTTAACCCACTGCACCACCTGCATCCCATTTAAAAGAATACACATTTATTTATTTAACGTTCAGAACAAATGGTAATAATACTAAAAACTTAATACCACAGGTTAATAATGTCTCTCTTCCCTTTCATTCATATCCCCTGGCCCTGATTCTACTCACTAACTAACTTAACTAAGACTGATCCCTGATTCCTTTTACTGACCCAGCTTGCATGATCAGCTGATCCCACTGTGGAGTGCAGCACATGGCAGCTGCCATTTTGAATATTTAAGCCTACCTGGAAAGGGTAGCTGATTGCCACAGGTGGTAAGTCATCCAGAGCCCATGTCCAGGTTTACATGTTATGGTAAGTCACAAAAGATGACAATGGCTTGAATATTCACAATGGCACCCAGCAAGTGCCACAACCCACTGAAGCTGACTTTAACTAAGGTAGGTCACAGCAGTCATACAGATTAACCCACTATTTCTCTCCAGTCTAATTCTGCTCATTTTCCCTGACCTCTCACTAACTGTCCCAGTCAGTCATCTTTTTAATTGATTTACTCCAAATGTCACTAACCTCACTACCATCCCATTATGACTTCAGCTGTCAATATTTTAGCCATTAAATAAAAAATGATTTAATATACACACATGTGTATTGCATCTTTGTGTGGTGTGGTGGTTCAGAATGCAAGATTGGGACTCAGGAGATCTGGGTTGTAGTCCCCACTCAGCTATGGAGCTCACTGGGTGACTTTGAGCCAGTCACAGAATCTCAGCTCAACCTACCTCACAAGGTGGTTGTTGTGAGAATAATATTGAGAAGGAAAATTATGTAATGAAAGGAAAAGGGGGGTATAAATATAAAAAATAAAAGTAATGCATGTATCTATAATGCAGAAGTTATACTGGCTACATGAATAATATTTATTGTTAATATTAAGGCTTTTCTAGTCTTGGCTAGATCAGTTTTAATTGTTATGCCTACCAATTAGTATGCATAATTCAACAAATATTTGAATTTGAAAGCTTGAGTTAAATCAGACTTTTCTGTAGGCAATTTGAATAAATTATTTTAATTGCAGTGACTTAAATGAATCTACCTTGGCAACACCTTAAAATACATTTCCATCATCAAGACCTAAGAGTGTTTAGTAATCCAATCAAACACAGCAATAATGCTATCATCACTAACATTACTACCTTTGAAAATTGAATCTAAAAGATTTGCAGTTGCATAAATTGACTCTAGGTACTATTTTTAAAACACTGCTTTTAAAAATATTTTTTTCATTTAGAAAGAGAACTCTTTGAAAAAAAGAAGGTTTTTCAATCATTTCCATTTTTTTTTCTGTTTCAGGAAGAAGACATCAACTTATTGTCTCTATTTTCACTTTTCCCCCAGATATTTCACAAACCTATTGAGGGATTAAGCCCACTCCAATGAATGTCAACAAGTATTTTCTCTTCTTGTCTTACGTTAAATAGCAAAATATTTAAAAAGCTTTTTTTTAAAAAAAAAAAGATGTAACCAAGGACACCCAAAGTTTTATTTTCAGTGCTTCTTTTTTTTTCTTCATCTCTTTAAGAAGCCAATTAGCAAGCTGTATTTCTAGCAACTTGTGATTTGCAGTAAGTAATTGTGGTCTAAGACTATTCTTTGACTGTTGCTATTTGCTGAACACCCACTTTAAAAAACACTCAAGAAGTTCAAGACATTAGAGCTTTTGCATGAAAGGAGTTGAAGAACTGACTATATACAAAGAAAAGAAGGGAAGGAGGCACTGTCCACAGCTTTTACCGGATTTGGTAGCTGTTTGGCACTGCAGTGCCATCCTATGTATAATTTCCAAAGGCTGTGATCCTTTAAGACTTGGTTAAGTCCAGTGAACTGACTAGTCTCAATGAACCACTGACTCTAAGAACCTATTGAAAGCATAAGGCAGTACCTCCTCAGTTGTGCCATTCTGCTAGTAAAAAATGACATTACACTAGCATTCACATCTACCGAGCAGAAGTGCTAACTACCCTGATGTATGCCAGTGAGACTTGGACAGTATACTGGAGGCACACTAGGCAACTGAACCACTTCCACACGACTTGCCTCCGCAGACTTTTGAGAATCCCGTGGCAGAACAAGGTGCCAGACTCAGAGGTCCCCTCCAGAGCAGGCCTGCCATCAGTTCACACCCTGCTGATGAAAGCCCAGACATGCTGGGCGGGCCATGTTGCAAGGATGCCAGACCACTGCATCCCCAAACAGCTCTTCTATGGTGAGCTGCCTCAAGGAAAGTGATCACACGGGGGACAAAAGAAGCGATACAAAGACACACTGAAAGCCTCTCTCAAGTCCCTGCTTATCGACACCACCTTCTGGGAGACCCTGGCACAAGACTGATTGACATGGCGCACGCTGATCCACCAAGGGTGCCAAACTTATGAAGCCAGAAGGACAACCATAGCTCAAGAGAAGCGAGCACTCCGTAAAGCCAGAGTTGCAAATGTTGCAACAGTGGTGCCCACACATGTATGCCTGACATATGGCAGAACACTCCATGCCCATATTGGCCTTATCAGCCACCTGCGGACACACCGTGGGCAACTCACAATCTGTTAGATGTCAAGGTCTTCATCAAAAACGATGGACAAACATGAAAACATAACAAATTACATGCAAGATGAGCATCCAATCAAACTTCTGATTGCACATCCATGGTTACTTAAGTGGCTGCACAACTGGTTGTGTATTACACATACCCTATACAACTGATTGCATATGATATTTGCATAATTACTTATGCAACCTGTTGCACATTACACTTGGGAATCCAATTGTACAACCACTTGCACAACTATGTAACTGCTAGTGCAAGCATAATGTACAACCAAAAGGTTTGGCAGACCATGTTGAATCCTGCCCATGCAGATACATGCCATTCTGTATTGTATAAAGGCATTGGAATTAATTGTGTTATTCTGTTGGTGAATAGGCAAAAACAGGCAGTACTGGGGAAATAATAGGCTTTGTCCTTGGATGGTTAGTGTGGGGTAGTGGTTAATATTTCGAACTATGATTGGGAAGACTTGCATTCAGTCATGAAGTTCACTGCATGATTTTGGACAAGCCACTGACTCTCAGCCAGCCTAGCCTATTCCATAGGGTTTTGTGCAGGTAACAGAAAAAACCAAGAGCACCTATGCTACCATGGGCTCCTTGTAGGAAAAAGAGGGGTATAAATTTAACAAATAAATAAAATACATGATCTGAATCCAAAATTCATTTAGAATTCATTCCAAGCTTCTATTCTGATCTAACGATATATTGGCAAAAGAGAATCTGCTAACTGAAACGTTCCCTCTTAAGTCAATGGAAAGATAAAACACATTGCTCCCCCCTGCATGCCACTCTGTCCACACCACTGCAACACTCAGAATCCTATTTTACAACTGTGCTGCCAATCATAGCAAACCCAAAGCAACACATAAATGTTGGCCAGGGAGACCATATTTCAGATGACAGGGTGCACAGCATAGGTTTTCCTGATTTCATGTCATGCACAGTCAAGGATTCACAAGGGCAACTCTACTGAGAAGAACTAAGGAAAAGGGGAATTTAGCATAAAAATGGAACTCTTTGCATAAACAGGACACGTCTGTGTCCTGATACCAGGACATGTACAGGAAAAGCAGATTGCTAATATATTTCTCAAAACCTTTAAGTACCCTGACTGAAAATTCTGCACATAATACATAGAAGGAATTTATGAACTGCATATATATATTGCTAGGAAAGAGGGACACAGATGTGATAGGTATAGATACAAATTTAGAAATAATAATTATACTTTAAATAGAAACGAAGTACATTTCACCATGATATGGAAAACTTTGACCAGGGGACCTGTACTCCTTCTTGTTCGGTTGGCTGTTCCAGTACTATTAATGCAGGAAAGTTTTCATGGTTCTTTAAATCAGAATGGTACAGGACAGCCCTCCAAACAAATGCTTTCAAAGGAGGACATTCTTCTGAAAAACTTCCAGTAGATGCCTGGAAAAAGGCCAAATGGTTATCCTAGCAGAAACTCCCACTAGAGGTGCTGGGAGGCAGTCATCCTATTCAAGTAAGCGAAGGGGAAGATTAAGTCACCTTATCTCCAGAAGCACCTTGGAGGCTGCCTATGGTTGCCAAATATGTTTTTAACCTGCGCCCCCTCCATTTTTGCATTTTTTAAAATTTCTTGCTACCCTTGCACAAATGAAGATTACCACAATTATGCAAAAGCAGCACTGGGAAATCTGGGTTGGTATTGGGCAGGGGAGGGGTGCTTGCTTGCAAAGCGGGGGGCATTCATCCTTTTCATAGCTGGAATCTTGAGTTCTACCAAAAAGGAACTACCCCATATATGTTAATCCTTGCATGTTTTGTACAGTTCCAAGATGATAGCACCCTGGGGAAACTTGTAAAACTGAGGGGAGATTGGGACACATCATAGCCCTCTCAAAAAATATTCAAGAATCCTGCTGCAAAAAGAATGAATGAGACCCCCATCACACATGCATAAACAAGAATCACTCTAAAATCATGCCCACTTACCTGAAAGACGTCTTGAATTTTACAGGAATTACTTAAGTATAAACATGTACCGCACTGTGCTATAAATGTTGTGGCCCTATCAGATATTATTGGGCATTCTCCTCTGCCTTCTTCATTCAACATTTTAACTGAGGAATACAGGTCACAATGTAACTTAAATATGAAATATAAAACATGGCTTAAGGCAAACAGTAAGAAGCATTTACTCTTTTTACTGAGAGTATAATGTTGTCGTTGCAACCTTCACTACGGATTAAAGCCCAGGCATGCATCTCTCAGCATAACATTCCAAATCTTCTTCCCATCCCTAAAATCTTCCAGGTTTCAACCAACCCAAAAGTACTGGAAACCAAATGAAGGTTTACAAAATTAAACCAATTTAACCCAGCTGGGCTCATATGAGGTGGAAGAAAATGGAGCTCTTGAGGATTTCTAGACCCAAAGTAGTTATGGCTTTGACAGCCAAACACAGAACTCTGAATTCAGCCCTGAAGCAAACTAACGCCAGTAAAGCTGATAGAGGAAAAGCATGACATGATCTGGACAGGCAGCTTCTGTCATTTAGAATCCTTACAGTCAAGCAGAAACATTGTGAGACTTTGCCTGTATTAACCTCTGCACACCACAGAGGTATTCACCCCATCTATATTTTTCTAAGGTCTGAATTACCATTCTAAGAAAATACTCTATTTCTTTGCTCAAATTACATTGCTATAAAACATTTCCTTTTCAAGTCCAAAGGTAACATATTTGTCACTGATTATTGTAAGCAGAGTATTCTTAAAAACCATGACAAGAATGATGGAAATTACCACAGGCAGCCAAAATGTACCCCACGACATGCATAAAAGTATACCAGAAAGCACGTTTCAGAGCTATCAACTGATCAGTCAAAATAAATATGCTAACATTTATTTCTTTGACAGTTCACCTGAATTTATCAAAACTAAAAGAGCTTTAATTAATTTGGTTTGTATCCCTTTTCTATCCCTAGTGGATCACGTTGCACTGTGAGAATGGAAGGGACAGAGTGTATGTAATCCACTTAGAGTCCTTTGGACTAATTAATGTGGAATATAAGTTAAATAAATAAATAAAAATTAGTTTTTAAATCCTCTGCTTCACTGCTACTGATATCTTCCCCCATTATATTTCCCTTTTTATAAGCTACATTCTGCACATTCTGTTATCCAACTCTCTTCCACAACCTAAATTTGAAAACCTTTCCCACAGTTCTTGGATTCTGTGGAAGGCTAATGATAGGAAAGAGCATATCCATGAGCAGAAGAAGGATAGAAGTGATTTTCATCAAATCCCCCTCTCCTACAGCACCCTAAACCTTCCACCCCACCTCAATCGGTTCCAAGGGTCTGGAGCATTGCACTTCTATCATGCAAGGCAGGCCATCTCATTTTTGCAGTCCTATCTCCCCATTCTACTTCACTTCCTGCATCCTCAAAAGCTGAGCATAGGGCAATACTAAGGATATGGCAGAGAGGGCTGAAGTAGCTATTCGGGAAAGCAAAAGCTGCATGTGTAAAGTACTTTCCATTACAGCAAAGTCACCACTGGATAAAACCCATACTGGCTATTTTTTCTTTCAGAATTTTGTATCCTTTTTTTTCTTATGTACAGAAGAAGACAATAGGTATCTGCTGTCTCAAAGTAGTGGCCAAGTTCTGATGGTCCATGGGTTAGAATCTCTTTCACCTTAGGTCTAAATGTAATTTCAGAGAAGCTCTTGGGGTGACATTTGAGGAGAGACAGGGCCAAAAGCAAAAAAGGAGGGCCAAAGGCAATAGGGGACAAGCCAAACGCACTCCTTCCCCCACATTTTGTAGTTTAAAAGCTCTTATGGTTAGGAATTGAGCCTTAAGAGAGGCTTTTTACCTCTAAAATGGGGCGGGGGATGCACAAAAGCCAGACAAACACCAAATGATTTGTAATCAGGAAAACAGGGTGTGGCTGCCTAAGAAACCTCAGGCAGCTTCCCCATCCCTGTGATATACACTGGGGAGAACATTCTACTAATTCCTGTGAGTTTGCTGCCCTATCAAATGCCCCTATTTTCTTACCTTGAAAGCTGCAAGCACGCCCTCCTTCACTGGCTGGAGAGAAGGATGAAGAATGGTATGCACAAATTTGGTGGTAAAGATGTCTGGAGGAACATATGCAAGGGTGTTGTATCGGTGGAGATGAGTACCATGGCAAGATTTTGACAGAGTGGCAAGATCACAGGAAAGTTTGCAAAAGATTGCCCCGTTCTTTTTCTGATGTTGCCATCTAAGAATGTTCAAACTCTAATCGTCAATAAGTAATTCTGATATTTCCACAAAAGATGAAGAAATATACCAATAAAATTTCACATTTGTTATGCATAAAAAGACTTTTCTGTGTGGATTGTACCCAGAATCATAAATTTCTTTTCTTGATGGAAACAGTGAAGTTTAATGAACATAATTTGCTTTTGAGCAGTATCTATTATTTGTTCAGATATTTGATTCAAGGAGAGGAAAATCATATAAATATATTTTAAGCACATAGTAGGACATGTTTACCTTATGGGTTAAATCAACATCAGTGTGCCATTCAAGTTGTTTTGCTTTTAATACTTAAATTGTTAGTAATGGAAAAACTTCACATCAGTGTAAAGGAACCATTTGTGTGATGCTTTTAACAATCAAAAGACATTGTTTTTGATAACCTGCCAGCAAGCATTGGAAGATTTATTATGTAACAGTACTCCAATGTGTTTAAAACATTCCCTCACTGTAGGACTGTTAAATCAGGTCTAAAAGAGATGTAATATTGCTGGTTCCTATATGTACCACAATGATAGTTTTCTGGCACGTAACTGCTTGCTCGCATTCAAATATATTGTTGTTGGCATGCTCTTCTATATACCCACAATCGCCTTTACAGTATCTCACAACTTGCAGTTTCCATTCAAAAAAGAAATCTAAAGCACCAGTCACAAATGATTTAGATATAAATTGGAAACTGACACAAGGACGCAAATAGATAGAACCATTTTTAGTGATACTATTTCCAAACCCTTTTTTATTTTTTAAAGTTGTGGCAAGTTCTTAAAGAGATAGGAGTACCAGACCATCTTATTTGTCTCTTGAGAAATCTATATGCAGGTCAAGAAGCAACAGTGAGAACTGGACATGGAACCACTGATTGGTTCAAAATTGGGAAAGGAGTATGGCAAGGCTGTATGTTGTTATCCTGCCTATTTAATTTATATGCAGAGCACATCATGCAAAAGGCGGGGCTAGATGAATCACAAGTTGGAATTAAGATTGCCAGGAGAAATATCAACAACCTCAGATATGCAGGTGATACCACTCTAATGGCAGAAAGTGAAGAGGAACTAAAGAGTCTCTTGATGTGGGTGAAAGAGAAGAGTGCAAAAGTTAGCTTGAAACTCAACATTAAGAAAACTAAGATCATGGCATCCGATCCTATCACTTCCTGGCAAATAGATGGGGAAGAAATGGAGGTAGTGACAGATTTTATTTTCCTGGGCTCCAAGATCACCGCAGATGGGGACTGCAGCCAAGAAATTAAAAGACGCTTGCTCCTGGGGAGGAAAGCTATGGCAAATCTAGACAGCATACTAAAAAGCAGAGACATCACCCTGCCAACAAAAGTGCGTATAGTCAAGCCATGGTTTTCCCAGTTGCAATGTATGGCTGTGAAAGCTGGACCATAAGGAAGGCTGAGCGCCAAAGAATTGAGGCCTTTGAATTGTGGTGCTGGAGGAGACTCCTGCGAGTCCCTTGGACAGCAAGGCGATTAAACCGGTCAGTCCTAGAGGAGATCAACCCTGACTGCTCTTTAGAAGGCCAGATCCTGAAGATGAAACTCAAATACTTTGGTCACCTAATGAGAAGGAAGGACTCCCTGGAGAAGAGTCTAATGCTGGGAACAATAGATGGCAAAAGAAGAAGGGGACGGCAGGTCATAAGGTGGCTAGATGGAGTCACTGAAGAAATTGGTGTGAGCTTGAGTAGACTCTGGGGGATGGTGGAAGACAGGAGAGCCTGGAGGAATGTTGTCCATGGGGTCGTGATGGGTCGGATGCAACTTCATGACCTAACACATAAGTGAGTCAAGACTGATTTAACTCAGTTAACACTAAACTTATTTCATAAAGTTCAACGAGTGGATGCGGTTGCAATGTTGGACAGATACAACTGGATTCCACCTTTTTTTTAAAATGCCACCAGTACAGAAACCATTCTGAGTAAAATAATCTTCAATTTTCCTTGAATCATTTTTCCTGAAATCCTTTATTCATGATACATACCGTATATACAAATCTGTATACAGGGCGTGGGCTATACAAAACTCTGGCTATAAGGATTCCACTCACAGCACTTGCTAGTGGGAGGAGGAAATAGGAGATTATTGTCCCTGCCAAATTTGTAGGAGAGATTGCAGTATGATACAGGAATAAGGGAAAATCTAAATTTTCCAAAGGTTGTCCACTCTTTCTGGTAAAACTGCTCCAGCTCTGTCACTTGGTTGGGAATCATTGGTGAGCTACAAATTTCAAGTCTTGCCACAGATTCTCAATTGAATTGAGGTCTGGGATTTGACTGGACCATTCTCATACATTTGGGTTGTTTTGTAAATTATACAAGTGTAAAAGCTGAACCTTTGTCCCAGGCCCAAGTCCCTTGCAAACTGAAACATTTTTTCCTCTAGAATTGTCCTGTATTTGGTTCTATCCATCTTGCCCTCAATTCTAACTGGTTTTCTAGTCCTGCCAAGGAAAAGCATCCCCACAACCTAATGCTCCCATCACCATACTTCACTGTGGGGATTGCACTCTCATGGCAATGAAGATGGTTGGCTTTGCATCATGTAGCATTTTGCAGCAAAACCCAAAAGTTCAGTTTTAGCCTCAATGGACCAGGTAATCTTCTCCCACATGCTTACTGTGTCTCCCACATACCTTTTTGCAACCTGCAACTGGGTAGTTTTCCTATAGTCAGTTTTTCCCATCACTACTGTGGATCTCTCCAGCTCCTTCAGAGGTGATCTCTTGGTTGCTTCTCTGACTAATGTCCTCCTTAACTCGTTTTAATAAATAAAAATAAAATAAATAAAACTTGTTACTGAGTTTTGGTGGACAGCCATCTGTAGGCAGAGTCATGTTTACGCAACATCATTTCTATTTTATGATAATGGATTTAATGGTGCATCAGGGGGTATAGAATTTTAGAATTTTTTTTATAACCCTGATTGGTGCTCCTGCACAATTTGATCCCAGAATTGTTTTGACAGTACTTGGCCTTCATAATGTTGCTTCCTTAGTTAAGTTCTCTAACAAACTCTGGGTCCTATCAGAAATAGATGTATTTAATTTTAGATCATGTAGCACTGGAATTGCATGCACATGTGAACTCCCCATTCAAGTATTTATGCTGACTTCTGGAGGCAATGGGTTGTACTGGAGCTTAGCCAGGTCAGAGCAAAACGGGTGAATGCAATCAAGATGTGCCAAGTTTGTTTCTGTTTACTTAACTTTCATGCCACAATGCACTTTCACAGTGTTAAGTATATTCTGCACATCAAGTGGTAAATTGATTAAATCGATTTAAATTTCAAGTCGTAACACTACAAAATGTGGAAAGTCAAATGGTGTGCATGTAAATAATTTTGCAAGACACTACATGTGTACACACACTGCAGAGGCCTAAGCAAAGTTTACTCAGAAAAAAGTCACAATGAGCTCGATTGGATTTAGAAACATAGAAACAGGCAAGTCAAAAGGGGCCTCCTGGGCCATCTAGTCTAACCCCTGGCTCTAGCCGGCTCCACTCATGACATGCCCACCATGTGCATGTCTAGCCTATCCTTGAACACCCTCACCGATGGGGCCTCAACCACCTCCCGTGGAAGCCTATTCCATACCCTCGGGGTCCTAACTGTCAGGAAGTACTTCCTGGCATCCAAATTGAACCTTGGTTCCCTGAGCTTTGCTCCGTTGCAGCATGTCCTGCCCTCCTCTGCAGGGAGAACAGGTCTCTACCCACCTCCATGTGACACCCCCTCACATACCTATATGTTGTCAACAGATCCCCTCAGAGTCTCCTCTTCTCCAGGTTGAAAAGACACAGTTTTCTCAGTCTCACCTCATACGGCTTTCCCTGCAATTCGGCCACCATCCTTGTGGCCCTATGCTGCACTGACTCTAACTGGGCTGTATCCTTCCTGTAGTTGTATAGTTTTGATAGCCATCTGTAGGCAGAGATGGTAGTAATACCTCTCTCGATTTAGAAGCCATGCTTCTGGCTATGCAACCAAGGGTGGCGTTCGCCCACTTGACCACTACATCAGACTAATAATAAATAATATGCAGTGGTGTTTTACAAAAAAAATTATTTTGAATCTATAGATCAATAACATTTGGAAAGATCCTCTGTGACTACCTTTAAAATTTAATATAATCATATAGTAATATAATCATACAGTAGCAAAGATTCCTCTAAAGGTTAACTAGTCTGATGCTTTGCCTATGCAGGAAATATGTTAATATGTCATCACAGATGGATGTCCATCCAAGTTATTCCGAAAAGCATCTAACAAAAAGGAATCCATCTCTTCCCAAAGCATTATGTTCTATCATTGAACACTGCAAAATACTTCCTAATGTTTAGAAATAGCTTCTATCCCAACAGAAAGTATGTTTTCTTCAACATCCACATTTCGGTCTTTGAAATATTTGATGAAGGCTAGTCACTGCCTTTAATCATCTCCTTTCTAGTTTAAGCATATGCAAATGCTATTTTTTTTCCTCAGAGAACTTCATAGCCAGGCCCTTCATAATCTTTGTCACCATCCAAAGTGGTCACACTCCAGTTTGTCAATATCCTTTTTACACTATGGCACTACAAACTGGGCACAATGTACCAGCAGAGTGCTGAACAAAGCATAATAGAGTGGAAGCATTACTTCTCATAATCAGGACATATTTTTGATGCAAACTAGAATTGCATTGGGTTTTTTAGAAGCCACATCATACTGATGATGCATGTGTAGTTTGTGGTCTACTGAATCTATGGTTTCTTTTCACATGAGATGAAGAGAAGAATTATTAAGCTGCTTAGAGATCCTTAGAACGAAGAACAGCAGGATGTAAATATGATAAATAAATAATACAATAGCCCACACTCACAGGTCGAACATCTGTTAAGTGTACGTTAAAGTTGTTATTGGATTGTGGGTTGTTGTTGAAACATAGGTTATTGTGTGATTTGAACCCAGCTGAAATAACAACCATGGTGAACTCTTGTAAATAGTACAATATTTACACTAAATATTTCAGCATGATGACAAAATTGTGCTACCAGATTCCTACAGATATATAATATTGATTCACAGATTATAAAGAGATTATTCAAAATAGCTGAATATGTATTATCACTTGTATGCACTGAAGCAAACTGCCAGCTATATATCATGAGATATATATTGGAAGACCGGGATATACAAACACAAAACTACATCTCAATTAGTACACATTGGGTTTTCTAAAAACTAGCCATCAGAGATGCACGCAGCCTAGTCAAAGTCAACTGGTAGAACTATTTTACAAACAGGAACGCTGATGCTGAGAAATACGTAATTAACACAAGGACATATTTATTTTTCTTGGAATTACTGTAAATTACTGGAATTCTTGCTCATCTATTGCTTGTCACCTAGAGATGTATAGGTAAACCCCGATCTACATACTGCTCATTTATGCTGTCTTTGAGTTTATTTCAGATCATCTCTAACTGTAAACTTCACTCTTCCTCATCCCTGCAGTTCTTGGCCATGTACATTTCTTGTCTCAATCTATCATTTCTCTTTACTTTACGTCACCTCCCTCTGTGTCATGCGCAGGTAGTGCATAGTTTTGATGGGAATGCAAGTTCTGGCAGTGAAGACAAAATGGTTGAGGAATCTTAACAAGCCTCAGTATCAGATCAAGGTCAGGGAAAATCTGGGGAACAAGGAAGGGAGTTGTCAGTCCAGGATGATGGAGTTGACAGCCAAACCGGCCCATGGGAATGAAGAGACAGCAGAACTGGAGATGGAGTTGACAGCCAAGGCTTACAAGAGCTCTGGTCTACCAATAGCGGACCAGGAGGAGAAGACAAGGGTTGGACAGGTCTAATAGCAAGAGTTGAACAGTCCATCTGACATAGAGGTCCTTCCCCTTGAGGAGATGTTGCTAGGAGACAGCATAAGCAGGAAATTCTGTTAGCTGAGAAGCAGGAGGATCACAAAAGGCAAGGTTTCGCAGTGCTCCACCTGTGGGGATGCTCAGGCATAAGGGGTACAAAGAGGAGGATGACTAAGGGGTGTCAGAGAGGGTTCAACACTTCACTCTGGATGAACTCAGAGATATGGAACAATAAAGTCTTGTGGAACAGCAACTCGGGAGTAGAATGTTTACTTGGGAGGAGAGCCTCACCTCAAAACACTCTTCCCCATTCATTCGTCACAAGAACACACTCTTCTTTTCCACTGCTTCTCTTGGACTGCTTCCATTATTTTATCTATTTAAAACATTTATATACTTCCAGTTCACCCAATAGATTCCAGGGTAGCAAATATACCATAAAACTATGACATCAACAAATAAGAGGCAGCAGTTAAAATACAGCAAGCTAAGAAATTTCTCAAATTAAAGTATCTGGAAAAATAAAAGCCTTAACCTGGTGCAAGAAAATTTACAAACTAGCTACACCTCTTTAATTTACATGCCAGGCACACCTCTTTAACAGAGACATTCCAATTTGGTGCCACCAACTAAAAAAGCTCTCTGCTCTGCTGTTGCATAGCATACGTCTAATAAAGTAGGCCTCCTCCCACTTGATTGCTAGATTCCTGTTTCTTCTACTTTAACTTCCACAAATCTCTTTGCTAGTTTTCCCCTGGATCTGAACAATTACTACAAAATCTATCAGTGCACCATAGTACAGATTAGAAGTATACAGCATGTCAGATTAAATTTCTAGCAACTGACAACATGACTAGTTACTAGGGATGAATCTTCACATATTTTTGCCTTCATACAGTAAGTGCTGTATGGAGCAATCGTTTCAATTTTCAGGGGCCTGAACATCCATACCAGAGAGGGTAGACATCTTACTCCAATATTATGTACAATGCAGTACAAAACAAATAATTGCCACAGATTATCCATTTGTAAAAACACAGTCCAGGCATCCTAGCCTTGCAACAGATTACAGTAGTCGCCAGAGCCAATTATTTATATATTACTGGATGCAGTATCTCTATATTCTGCCTCAGTTCTATCATGAAAGATGGTGTACATGGGAGTTCCCAGGCAGTCTCCCCATCCAGGCATTGACTAGACCCAAACCTGCTTGATTTCAACAGTATGGATGCTTCATGTCTGTTTATGCAGCCCTCTCCTGCATGCAAAGCTCTCTGGAACAGGGGCTTGTTTTAAAACTGGGTTATTTTAAAATGTGCAAGTGCACTACCAGCCTCCAAAGAGTTAAACAGGACTGCATTCTTTTAAAAGATATATTTAAAACACATATAAATTTTACCCAAAAGCCTTATGACATATTTCAAGTCTGTGTTAAAATGCCACTGCCAAGGGATAAAGTCCCCAAAATAGGCCTTTTAAAATAAAACTGCTGACATGTCTGTAGCTATAAGAGTAAAATAAAGTAACTTCAGGAACCAAATAAATGATAGAAACTGGCTTCAGCCCCACAGGGAAATGAAATTTACTCAGAAGAACAGGTTGCTTACCTGTAACTGATGTTCTTCGAGTGGCCATCTGTGCAGTCACACATATGGGTTCTGCGCCTGCGCAGTGTCTTTGGCCGGAAGATTAACAGCTAATGGTTTTTTGGTGGGAACTCCGCTCCCACTCCCCTCTAGCATTATATAATGAGCGGAGTGTCCGCCTTTTTCCAGTCTTTGAAAGACTGGTGTTTGTTGTTTAATAAAAGGTTTGTCAGAATGACAAGAAATCCAAATTTAGTAGTGGTACGACACATAGGAAAAAAGATATCATAGTATCACAGAAAATAGTTGGACCACCCATGACACAAAGTGGGGTCGGAGGGTGGGTTGTGTGACTGCACAGATGGCCACTCGAAGAACATCAGTTACAGGTAAGCAACCTGTTCTTCTTCGACGTGGCCTCTGTGCATCACACATATGGGTAGAATAGCAAGCTTACCCAAAATGGAGGAGGGAGGTGTCATCAACGAAGGACAGAAGAAAGAACAGCTCTGCCAAAAGAGCAATCCTGTCTGGCACGGACATCGAGTCTATAATGTCTGGCGAAGGTACACGGAGTAGCCCAAATGGCTGCTCTGCACACGTCTTCTATCGGGACTCCTGATGCAAAGGCCGAAGAAGCAGCGACAGCTCTTGTAGAATGGCCTCTTGGAGTAGATGGTAAGTCCAACTTAGCCAACTGATAGGACAATTGTATTTACTATCCATTTCGAAAGACGTTGTGAGGT
>NW_025335349.1:7368169-7515420 GCF_004798865.1 Varanus komodoensis | reverse complement strand
ATTCAAAGAGAAACTGAAGTATCTGTGAAACAGAAGCTGAAGGGGCCGGAAAAGAGTGTAAACTGGCAAAGTTAGAGAATCTCTGCCATTTTGCCGCGTACAACTTCCTAGTAGATGGTCGTAGTGCAAATTCGAGGATATACTGTAGGTCTGGGTGTAGACTCTGCTGAGCAGGAATAGTTGGAACAGTTTGTGGTGTCGATACCATTGTATCAGAGGCGATCATTGTATCCTCCATGCAGTCAGTTTCAGCGATAGCAAACCTGGGTAACGGATTGCGCCCTCCCTCTGGGTAATGAGATAAGGAAGAAGAGGAAGTTGGAGAAACTCTTCTCTGGAGACGTGAAGGAGAGTTGAGAACCATGGTTGGCATGGCCACCAGGGGGTGATCAGATGAGTAGGATCGGAGGGAAAGCATAAAAAGTCATGTTTGTCCAGGGAATCATGAAAGCGTCCCCAAGGGAGTCCTGACCCACTCCCGCTCTGGAACAATATGCCGTGCATGCCCTGTTTCGTTGTGTGGCAAACAGATCCATGTCTGGCTGGCCCCATCGGTGAAATAGCATGTTGCAAACCCGATGGTCTAGCTCCCATTCGTGGGACCACGACATATGTCTGCTCAAGAGATCCGCGTCTGTATTTTCCGTGCCAGCAAGATGAACTGCTACAGGAGTGATACCTCTCGGTATGCACCAGTCCCAAATCTGCATGGCCAGGCGGGCTAGTTTCCGGGATCGGGTTCCCCCTTGTTTGTTTAAATAAAAGACTGTCGCCATGTTGTCCGAGGTCACCTGGACGACCTGGTGCAGAAGCACATCCTCGAATGATTGAAGGGCTTTGAAAACGGCAAGAAGTTCCAGAAAATTGATATGGTTCCTGCAATTCTGATGACTCCATATCCCTTGGGTACGTAGATCGGAACAGATTGCTCCCCATCCCAGTAGAGACGCATCAGTACCGAGGGTTATTGTAGGGTACCGGGGTCGGAATGGAACACCTACGGTTAGATTGGCTGGGTCTATCCACCATAACAGGGACTGAAGAATGGAAGCCGGGAGTCGAATCCGTTTGGTAGGGGGGTCTATCTGTGGTCAAAACACCCCGTTGAAGAACAGTTGAAGGGGACATAGCCTGAGTTTGGCATGTGGAACCACAGCAATGGAAGCAGACATGTGACCCAACAGACTCTGAACAGACCGGGTGGGAGCAGTTCTTATTTGTCGAATCTGAGTGATGCAATGAGCAATCGCATGTCGTCTGTCCCAAGGAAGGAAGGCTCTTGCCAACGTCGAATCCAGTCGGGCTCCGATGAAGTTGATCACCTGCGTAGGGAGAAGGGAAGAGTTCAGTCGATTAATACAGAGTCCGAGATCGTGCAATAGAGCACATGTAAACTCAACAGCAGACGAAAGTCCTGCTTCTGTGTCGGCGACCAGCAACCAATCATCAAGGTACGGGTATATCCGAATTCCACGTAATCGAAGGTGTGCACAGACAGGGGCCATACACTTCGTAAAAACTCTTGGTGCAGTGGCCGATCCAAACGGTAGCACATTGAATTCATAGATTTCAGAGTCCACCGCAAAACGAAGGAAACACCTATAACCTGGATGTATTGAAATATGAAAATAGGCATCCTTCAGATCCAATGAGGCGAACCAGTCCCCTCTTCCCAGCAACGGAAGAATACTTTGAAGTGTGGTCATCCGAAACTTCTTTGGTGTTATAAAACTATTGAGAGCTCTCAAGTCCAATATTGGTCTTAGACCCCCATCTCGTTTCGGAACTGTAAAGAATAGAATCCGTGGAATCCTTCCGATAACAACAGGCGAAGAATAGCTCCTTTAGCGAGGAGTTGATGAATCTCGTCTAACAGTACCAAAGAAGTCGGAGTATATCGAATAGGATTCGCTGATGTTAAAATGTCAAATTCGATTCCATATCCATGCTGGATAATAGATAACACCCATCCATCAGATGTGATGGACTCCCAAATGGAGAGTCGACTCTTCAGTCGATCCCCAAATGAGAGGGGGGAGGGTGGAGTTGGAATGAGACGACAGGTTCACTCGTCACATCAGCACTGTCGCCTGTCCGTATCGAAACGGTGGCGGCCCTGTTGGAAGCTCTGTGGCGGTTGTTGCCTGCGACACTGCTGACGTTGATGCGGTTGCTGCTGCCAAGGCGGAAACTGTTGACGGTACTGTGGATGTGACCATGACCACTTACGTTGGGGTAGAGACTGCAATTCCATACGAAGGGCGGTCATCCTTGATTCATGGATTTTCTTCAATTTGCTGTCCGTCCTTGCATGGAAGAGACTGGAACCGTCAAACGGCATCTCTTCAATTCTCCGCTTCATCTTTTCCGGAAAATTGCAATTACTCAACCAGGCGTGCCTGCGGAGGGAAATTGCACCGAGCAGCGACCTCGAATCAGAGTCCACATGGTGCCTCGCGGTAGAAAGCTGTTGCACCGCCACTTGCATAGCTTCCTTAACAAAAGTCTTAGCAAGTTCACCCTGGTTTCCCGGAAGAGTATCGATGATGGCGTCCAGGCGTTGCATCAGGAAATATTGGTAACACGCCAGGGTTGCCTCATAATTGGAGATTCTTAAACCAAGGCCCGAAGCTGCGTATACCTGGCGGGCGAGAGAATCAACCTTTCTACCCTCTTTGTCACGAGGTGAGGTGTGTCCACGGGCTTCCCAACCCTGCGAGGATTCTACAACAACCGAGTTTGGCTTGGAGTGGCGGAGAAGAAATGGGATGTCCTCTTCCTGCACCCGATACATGGACTCGTATTTATGAGAGGTCGGTTGTGGATTAGCTGGGAGGTCCCATGGCTGGGTCATTGCCTGCCGTAAGGTCGTAATAAACGGCAAGGCAATAGATGCGGATCGTTCACCTCTAACCACATCATAAAAATGATCGGTGCTCGGTCCCAGCTGTTGGTGGGCTTCTATATCGAGCGATCTCACTAGTCTGGCCATCAGATCGTTAAACGATATGTACAGTTCCTCAGGCGACCCCGGACCCTGGGAAGCAACTGCAGCATCCGGCAAGGTTGAGTCAGCCTCAGACTCTTCGGATTCCATCCAGTAGGGGGGTGGTACACTGGAGGAAGAATCTCCTGGAGACTCCGATCTGCCACTCTCTTTAGGTGGTGCCCTTGGGGCGTCTCTGGGAGTTGAATGGAAATGCTGCCGAGGCACTGATGGTGAAGATTTTGGAACCGCATTTTCCGCACTTGTGGAACGCCGCCCGTTGCGCCATCGTAGAAAGAAGAAAAAAGGAGATAGTAAAGCGGGAAAGTAATATTTTTGGGGTTTTTTTATAGGAACGATAAAGAAGAAAAAATGGTGCAAAGTTAAAGAAATATAAGTGAAATACTAACAACAAGAACAAGGGATACAAACTTGGTAAGAGAAAAAGAGAGATTTTTGGACGAGCAAGAAGGTAAGTAACAATCTGAGCAAGAGCAAAGCGGCACGAGGCACAACGAACGGTGGTCGCAAAGACTGGAAAATGGCGGACACTCCGCTCCTTATATAATGCTGGGGGGAGGGTGAGCGGAGTTCCCGCCAAAAAACCGTTAGCTGTTAATCTTCCGGCCAAAGGCATTGTGCAGGCGCAGAACCCATATGTGCGATGCACAGAGGCCACGACGAAGAAGCCACCAATGTGGGATCCAGCATGCCCCAACTTAGTTTGCTTGGTTGTATTTGTGCATAGACACTGCGTATCTGGCAATAACTGACCTAGCTTAGTAAACTAGCAAGAAATCCCTCCAGAACGACCTCAAGATTATGGGGGTTACATTGTGATCATAAAGCACACTACTGAATTAAGAATGGGACATGAAATAATGGGAGTGTCCTTAGCTAAAATCCACCAAGCCATGGACTGCAGCAAAATTTGCTGCATAGCTTTGTTGAATGCCAACAAATCCTCTTTTGATGTCTGGACAGCTGACATTAGCCAAACAGTACATGACTGAAGATCTTTCACACATCCCTTCCTGAAATATTTTTGAACTTCCCTAGAAAGAAAGAATATGTAAAAGCTATTCTGCCTCACCATGTTCTCAGATATGAATGGAACATCTAAAATGATCTCAAAAATTTCTGCTTTCTTGAATAAATTCTATAGCACTACAGAAGCAGGTCAACATATGCAACTTGACATTTTACATGTGCAAATACCTGTGGAATATTGCTGGCTATTTCACAATTTTCATTTCATTTTGCTACCTTGTTATAATGCATAATCACATGTGCTCTGAGAATCACATTTGAGAAGGGAGAACTGGATTTGCAAATACATGTGTGTAGACAGCTTACCAATCACAAATGTTATATATACAGTTCACTTATGCTACACATTTGTCTGTAAGAAATTTGGGGCCATTTTCTTTTGTTTTTGATACTATTTAATCTAGTATTTATTTTATTTGGTAAATGTAATCTCACCATCCCACTACAAAGACAGTAGCAACAATAAAATATAAAATACAAAATTCTAATCAAAAACCTAAAAGCCAATCAAATATCAATATTTTTAAACAGCCCGCATAAGTTAAAATCTATTTCAGCAAATTAACAAGTCAGTTCAAAGCACAAAATGTTTGTGTGACTAGCCAATAGGACAGAACAAATGGAGCTTATCTGGCCCCAATTAGAAGCGAGTGCCAAAGTGAGGAAGATACAATGAGGACCCCTCTTACCCTACCACCTAGCATGCCTCCAGTGTTGGGGCAGAGAGCAGGACCTGTCCCAAAATCTTAAAACCCATACAGGATCATATGGAAAATGTGGTTTTTTAATAGCTTTATCTCGAGTCATGTATGCCTTTAGTCATATGTGTGGTTAGTTGCACTAGTTGTGGACAGGAATCAATGTACTCAGTTATGTGCATTCCACTGACAGCATGAATGACAGATATCTAAACTCTAATGTATACTGAGTCTCCGTTCTCCCCTTCTTCCTATCCTGCACAGAGTAATCAAGGAGTGAGCTTGGCACGTGTGCATGGAATGAACCAAGTGCCAGCAAAGGGGTGGATATCCTTTGCCCAAGCTGCCACGGACGCTTTGAGTGAAAGTCCAATCTATACCGGGTTGGGAAAGCTGGTTTATATACATTCATATATAGGATAGCAGAGAGACCACAATGAGAAAACATTGTTACTTATTTCCCACGGCTAGAGACAAAATGCACTTCAAATGATTCGCCCATATGTTGTTAAATCAATTGCAGTTGTGCAGCATTTATTTTAAGTAGGCAGTTATAAAAATATTATTTTAAGAAATAAAAAGCATTGCTATGGTCAAATATAAAAGCCAAGTGCAGTGTAACTATAAATAAATACCATGATTGTTCATTCATCATTTCAATAATCCTTAAAGAGTAGCTGTTGTGGCATGTTTGGCATAAAAATTAAACCATGTTTCAATATCAGAGTTCAAATGCCATTAAAAGCATCTATCATTCACTCCACCACTGCCCAGTCTTAGTATTAGAAGGTAATTCATGCTATGAAATGTCTTACCCTTCAAGATATGCATTGAAGTAGCATTTTGCCTTCTGAATAGTAGTCCCTTTTATTTTTGAGGGACTGCATTGCAGACAAGACATTTCGAATCTTATCTCTAGTATGAACTTACTGGGTAACTTTGGGCAAATCTCCCCACAACACACTTTCTTGCATCCTCTGTTCCCCCATCTGTTATATGGGAGATGAACAAACTAACCTATTTTACAGGGTTCTCATAAGAATAACAACTAAGAAATGAAGTGCGTTAGATATGAAGCACTTCAAACATTTAACAGAAATACATAAATATTTGCCAATTTGGTTCCCTCCATCATTTTCAATAAGCATGACCAGTCACAGGCACTTCTTAACTCCCATAATCCTCAGTAAGCATGGCCAGTTAACAGGGGCTGCAAGCCAAGACATATGGAAAGTAACAGGTTTGGGAAGGTTGCTCTAAGTGTTATTATAATTATGGCCATAAAGTACTTTGAATAGTCAAGAAGTGCTATGAATGCTAAATACTATTGTTACATGACAAACAAAACATTTGAGTAATTCCTACCTCACTAAGAGATGCACATGCTGAAAAGTTCTGGGAAGCAGGGCAGGGCTGTTTCAGACAATTAAATCATTATACAGTGGTTGATATTACTGAATGAAAACCATGGTTGTATCAATCTTTTGTTAGAAGGGGACTTTTAACTGGTGCCTCTCCTTTCAGGCTGGGCATTTGCTTCTGTCAGCACTAGGGCTCACCTGGATTTTCAGGCTTAATCCAGCAGCCAAGCTGACTGCTAGTTGCTAGGGCAACCTACCTGAATCCCAGGTGTCCTCATTCAGTGTCTCCTCATGAAAGCTACCTGTCATAACAATATTTATTTTGTTTATATCTGGAAATAATGATTCATTAGATCACCGTTTGTTCTTTATTTGATTCTGTACAGAACAAGAGGTACTTTACGTAACACCAACTGTGGGATACTATTCAGGGAGCAAATTACAAAACAGTGGGTATTCTACAGAAAGATTCATAGATCTACAACTAAAAATGGTTATCCAATACATGTCAGCAAGTAAAACCTTATCGATATGAAGGAACTGTGGTGACCTGAGAAATGTACTGTTGAGTTTGCAGAAAGCCTGAAATAACTGTGCAAAGTTTAAAGTAATTGATCCATTTTAGACTTCTGATTGATCAGGTACCATTGTAGGCTCTTTCCATGTTATTGTGTTCTGAAAAGATATATAATTTCACTATAAAATAGGCTTATACAAAATATATAAAGGAATGGGTAGAATTGTGAAAAGTCACTCCCCACACACAAGGAAAGACATGAAACCACATAATTTCCAACTACCTCCTTGTGGACATGCTAGGCCAATTCATTACTCCTCTTGTCATGCCTTTGGTTCTGCAAATACCCTGAAGAACATCTTACAGTTGAGTGATTGCACTCTGTTTCTGAGATTCAGGAATGGCCATCTTGTTTGTGAGATAAAGCAGAATAATGGAGCAAATTCATCACAGACTGAACAAGTTTATAGCAAAGGAAGCATCTTTCAAATGGCCATTCACACCTTCTAAATACTACCATCATCTGCTGCTGATAATCCTGTTCCTGTATGAAATGATATTCCTGTACATATGATGTAGCTTCCTGTATGGTAACTGTTCCACCTGGATTCATGGCCAGGGTGCTTACTGCATGCAGTACGCTCTATCAGATGTGAGAGGGTCTTCATCAGCTTGATAGCATGTCAGCAGGATGCATCAGCTGTATATACTACAGCTGTGTCAGCAGGATGCATCACCATGTATATACTACATGGATTTGATATATCTGAAGTTTAAGATCATGCGCTGCAGGAAAGCAGAGCCTCTACCAATTGGCTTTCTAAAAATAGTTTCTAGGGGTTGTAGTCATTTTGAACTAAACAACTTTGCCAAATACATACAGATGGAATTTTCCTGCTGTATACAGAATTGCAAGCAGTTCTTCGATGTTTGTGCATTATTCTGCTGTGACAAACTAAGATCTGGTGGCACAGGACACTGATTCATTCTCCTTAAGTTGGCATGCTCTGACTGAGACCATCTTTAAAGCATCATCTTGCACCGTGACTAATTTGCTGATGTCAAAACAGTGAAACACAACAGCTTCATACAAGTGCTCTTTTACCATATCAAAGGCTTTCTGCCGTTTGAGCTGCCACTGTAACGGTGCATCCTTTCCCAACAAAATTTTAAAAGAAGCAGTCAATTATCACTCCCTTAAAATGACAAGTCATATAGCAAACAATTCCTAAAAAGCTGAGCACTCCTTGTCTAACTTTTGGATGTTCACATATCTAGCAAAGGCAACCCTGAACTGAATCCTGTCTTCATTGAATTTAAAATTCTTGGCACATGGCGTTATCATCATCCCTCCCCTCCCCTCCCCCTTCCTTCCTTCCTTTTTTTCATGCACACGTGTGTGTGTGTGAATACCTCACTAGAGGATTTAAGTCCCAACAGCAAATGCTGAAAAAAGTATCTTCTCTATTGTCATATATATGTGTAGAAGGCTTATCTAGTATCACCTGCTAGTATCCAGCCCTTTTGTCTAAAATAGTGACAATTTTCATGTTTGCTAAGCACTCTTGACTGTGGGAGGATTGTGTTTGCTGTTGTCTACAAAATACTTTAGTTAGATTACAAGGATCCAGACATATTCAAAGCTTGCCATTTTTCCTTTCTGTGATAACAAGTCTGCTCACTAAGTTTGTGGGTCCCATCATTCAGGATTTAACTCTGGCATTTTTTGTTCGTTGTAAAGTATCCCTCACGCTATCAAGGATTGCAAAAGTTACCTTTTGATACCACGAATGACAGAACCACTGCTGGAGCAATGTGGGTGTGATGAAGACCTTCAAACTCATCAAGGGCATCAAAAATGTCTAAATACATAGCAAGTAGCTGATTTTTTGTCAAAGGTTAATCTGGTTGCATCATGTCAATTCAATAAACCAAGCCCAGCATTTCATAGGCTGACCTGCCCCATAATAGAAGAGAAAAATGTCTGTATCAAACCACAGCAAGAACACATGTTCTCTCTAGTTTGATCATGTCTACAACTTCTCATAGCAAGAGCCATTACAGGAGCCTCACATTTCCAATAAGTTGTATGTACAGCATGCAGCTCCTTACAAGATATTGGGGGAAGTTATGGTTTGTAACTGAGCCCTTTTTAGTTCAACAGCATGGCATATTCCAGCTGCTTTCTCTCAGGGTGAATAAAAACCAATTATTTTTAAATTTTAAAAAATCATTTTTAAAAAAAATATAAATTGGATTTTTGAATTTTATTTAGATTTTTTAAAAATAAAATGCTTTTTGAAGCAAAAGATATCTAAAGATAGTTTTCTCTTTAAGATTAAGATTAAGACTATAAGATACATTATAGTCCAAAGTTTATTCATCATTAAATATTAGCTTTTAATTATGTAGCATGAGGCTGTATATTCATGCAATGTTTACATGTTTTGACAAATGAATTCAATTTATTGATTCACAATGTCATGCTCTCCCAGAGGTTTCTGTGAGATTATTGGGCATTTTTTTCTATCAAGAAGTTATTATCACAGATGGTTTTACCATTATCAAAACTGTGAATTCGTGTCTGCAGAGATCACATGCCTCTTCTTCACTGCAAAAATGTCATGAAATAAATATACAGAGTTGAGAAAAATACCTTAATTCCATTGTTACTTTGCTAATCTATATACCCAGAATCAATACCTTACTTCTTAAGTTCTATGTTTCAAAAATTCAAAGAACAGAAGGTTGTTGGGGGTGGAGGAGATCTGCACAAGAAGCTAAGTGTGAGGAGGGAGGGGCAAGCAGTAAAAATGAAAGTAAAACCTTTTGAGCAGAATACTCCATGAGTCTTTGCATCTTTTTGTGTATAGCCTGAGGTTTATCATATTATTCTTTCCCTGGAAGAGAAAACCTGTAATTGCAGAAGGCCATAAAGGAGACCCAGTTTGGGAATATTTCAGTGAAGTTCCTCTGTCTATGGGCAAGGCAGGCATGCGTGCAAATGATGTAGAAAACCATGATTTAAAATCTAGCCTTACTGAAGGTGATTTAAATCATGATCAATCCGCCCTGCTATCTCCCGAGTGAGATCAGTGTCCTTCAAGGACCTTTTCCCTTATCTTCACTTTCTTTATATCAAATACAATCTTATTCCTCATCATATTATTGATTACAGAAACAAATTCATAATTACTGGCTTTAAGTTTGAGTTCAGTAACAAACTGTTCAATTGGGTCCCCATGTGACTGCATATGATTACAGAAGGAATATCAAACACCACATTCTTGCAAGGAGTTGTCCTGCATTGTGTAAGGACCATTTTGATATTGTTTGGGCCTTCAGCATCAAGAAAATCAAAGTATTATAAACTGCCAGGGCTTCCTCCCCAATACAGTGCAACAAAATGGCTTCTTGCCATTTCATAGAGCCATTTTCCAGTCTAATTGCTCTGAGATAACGTTGAATATTTTGCTTTCAATGTCTACACTTTGCAGACAAATCTCCATATAGGAAAAGTGGCAAGAAGGAACCAATGGTTTACAATGCTACCATACTGAAGACCTTTCAACTGTGACTAATTGTATGAACAATTGGCTTCTGACACCATGTAATGCCCATTACTTACATGTGGCTTCAGGCAAATCTCAGGACACCTTTGCACACTTTAGGATTTCTTAGAATGACCAAATACATACAAAGTTTCAAACGAACACTCCCAGGGCTACTAAGCACTGCACTAACCTTCTAGTTTTACTTTCAAATGTTCTACAATTCTATTTAAAGAACAGTACACTACAATATAAAACATATCTGGAGCAAAATTTTCTTGGTTTTTTTACTGGTGTCAAAACACTACTATAACCTATCCCTTAATAATATCCCATATGAGGAAAAAGTACTCAAATTCACTTTTAAAAGTGCTCACAGGGTTTGCTACTTCTCAGATGGGCAAAGTTAAAATAATCCATGAAAGAGTGCAAAGTCTTTTACATGTACCTGTTCACTAGTGTCCATCCTTTTTCTGTTTTTTGTTTGGTTTTTTTGGCAATAGCTACATTGTGGAATAGCATTAGCAATATACTTTAGTATTAAAATAGAGTCCTACTCATGAGGGAAAAGGCCTTATTTTCCCAAGGTCTTTCCCCTCATTTTCAACAGGGCCAATGAAGTGGATTCCGAAGATTCAAAAGTGGGATGGTGTAAATTGGTGACCTGCAACAGCAGGGGTTGGACCTGATGGCCTTCTTGGCAGCTTCCAACTTTACTATTCTATGATTTGATGAAAACACTGGAAATATCTTCATTATGTAAACCTAACATGAGCTGGCCTTCAGTTAAGACTCCTTGGTGCCAAACAGATTCTGCAGCAATTGCTAAAAATTAAGGCTAGCAATCAAACAAGTCAGGATAAACTAATGAACACACATGGAAAGTATATGTCAATGATGTTTAATATAGTATTAAAGCAAGAAGCTTAAAGATAACTCATACTTTATGCAGATATGTATTCCATATACTATGAAATTACATCTCCCCTGCTTTGCCAGATGTTATAGAAATTATTAATATATACACTTACATATCTGCTTCAAATTTTTAATGGTTTATGAAGCTTAAGGTAATACTTAACACTAAACCAGTCCCAATGAGCTGACTCCTGGGTTTATACACTCTCCCTTTTTCCCCTCTGTGCATAAATGAAGGAGGTTGAATGCTGCCACTTTGGTTTTGGATAAACTGTAGTTTGTTGTTATGCAGTATTTTTTCCATTATGTCAATTATTTATTCTTTGGTAGTTAACTAAAACTAGCGCATTATCCAGATTTATTAGAATTAATTTATGACATCAGTAATATGTCAAACACCCTTTCCCCCTCACACACATACACTTTACACAGTTTTATCACTTTTTATTTAATAGTGATAATAGTGATTTAATAGTGCATATTGATGCAAAGACCACTTCCCCTTTGCATCAATATCTCTTGCTTTTTTCTTGTATGCTTCTTTGTATCACCAGTGGGGAAGTGCAATTGTTGTCATTGTTGTTACATTTTTATACTGCTCATAGCCAAAATTCTCTGGGCAGTTAACAACATTCACAGAATCATACACTCAAGTCACCCATCCCAATTCTGACCAAGCATGACACTGCTTAGCTTCCAAGATTAGGCAGGATCAGGCACTGTGTCATTTCCCTCCCTGTGGTCCTCAAACATGGCTAAGGCGCATAATGAACTGTCAACTTTGCCATAGTAAGGTGGCCTGGATCTGGACAATGACTGGATGCGAAAATGCACAGGAATTCCTAATATAACACCTTGAGTTTGTCATAAATGGACATAGCATCCAAAAGGCTTTAGTCCCTTTCCATTGAATCACATCATGTTCATGGTTTATGAGTAGTGCGGGGTCACTTTCAGGACATACACAATATTTCCAGGCCTATGTAGGTTAGCCCAAACACATTGGACATGGAATGAAATCCAATGGAACACTTATGAGCCCACTGATTCTTCTGCATGCAAAGGACCACCATCTCCAAATTATTTCCAGCATCTCCAAATTGGATTGAAAAAGTCCCCAGACTGAAATCCTAGAGAGCTGCTCTTAAGCAGTGTAAACTAGACGTTGGCAACCTGCAGCCTGTGGGCCACATGCAGCTCCTACTCTTTTCCAATGCAACCTAACGGTGGAGAGCAGCTATTCATTCTCCATCCAAACTAATGAAGAACAAATTAGCATGAGATTTTCATGCTTTGACAGGGGAAACTGCATATGAATTTACTTGGTTGTTAAGATAATCCATATTGAAACTCCTCCCCATTCTAGAATCAATGTTCTGGAAACTGACTTCATGGTGGCAAAAGAAGTCCTTTTCCAGCACAGCCTAGGGAAGGCTTTCCCAACCTAGAGTTGCCCTTCCAGTGTGTTGGACTGAAATTTCATAATGTATTTATTGTGTGGTCCTTGTGACATTCTAATGTCTGATTAATCACTTTAGGCTGCAATCATATACACATTTGCCCACAAGTAAGTAATACTGAATGAACCAGAATTTACTTCTGAGTAAATTGCGCAACCAGATATCCTGAGCTGGACTGGAATGGGGCAAAGCTTGTTTCTGAACAATTCTCTCTCTCCTTTAGTCTCTTTCAGTGCCAATATTATATATTATGTCTTATAAAATAATACTATTAATAATTAATGAACAGATATATGTGTAAGAGTTACCAAGTATGTAAGAAGCAACATTATTATTTGAGAATATATCAAATAAAGTAGAATCACGTACCTTTTCATCTGATTAGCAAAATCCATCCCCACTGGATATACAAGATAGTTTCAGATTTATATTTTTTGGCTGAAATGACCCTTCTGGCTAGCAAGATGAAAGAATTTATTTTGGAACATCCATAGAAGCCCAGATACTTGAGTCAATAATGGCTAAAAACAGCAAGTGATTTTAACATAAGATCAAAAATGAGACTCTGAGCAAGATACATATGTGCCAAGTGGGGGAAATGCCAATGCAAAGAGAGAGAGAAAATCTTTATTCATATTAACAAACAAGTCTTGTGCCCTTGGCAATTGCAGCCAACACAAATACTCAGTTTTGGGTGTTTCTGCCTCAGGAAAGGTAAATATTTTTCATAATTCATTTTCTGGTATTTCAAAAAATTGAGAATTTTTATTTCAATTTCAATAAGTGAAAGTGATGATAATCATTCCATTTTATAGCTGTTCAACACTCTGTCTCTGAACTACTTCTGCCATTGTGGGCCTCTTCCTGTAACTTCAACCATGTAAGAATATTTCATGATAAAGTTATTACTTGACAGAAACAAAGTAAGTTGCTGTTCCTAAATTAGTAATAAAACTGAAAGCATTTCAAACAGTTTTATAGATATATTTCCTTTCTTCTAACATGCAATTGCATGAAATACAAATTCCAAAAATTAATGGAACATATAAGCATGTAATTAGGGATGCACAACCATCCTGCTGCTTTCCTTTAAAGAAGCTGAGCATTTGCAACCACTGGGATCAAAGTCTTGCAGTATGTCAGTCTTGAGAGTTCCTGCATACTCAGACTGGAGAGTGATTACAAAGCATTCTCCACTTGCACAGCTACCTTTGATGATCTCCACTTTGTAGACTAATACTACAATAGAACTGATCAAGAAACTGGATTAGTACACAAGGGAAACATGCCCAGCCCTATTTGTAACCTAATTCCAATTTAAGAATGAAACGTTTTAAATAGACTGGATATGCAATACAGCAAAAACATATTTTACTTTTTGCAGTGAACCAACAGTAGCTAAAATGATGTGCTAGAACAGAATGAACAATCACATGGTACTACAGTATTAAATTTAATTGTGATCAGAAGACTTATTTAACAGACCTTAAGACATTTTCTAACAGGACAGTTCTAGCTCATTGTATAGGAAAAGTCTGCTTAATTTAAACTTTCGTACTTGTAGGGAGGATGTAGTGGATTCCTCCCATTACTGACTCAGATGTCATGGTTATTTGCAAATCCCACAGCTGCTTGAAACATTTTGTTTGTTTGTTTTGCTGGAACTGTTCTTTTTTTTTTTTTTGGTCAAATCAGTAAAATGAAAATGAATTCCTGCTAGCCAAAAGCTAAAGATGTATGACTGAACAGGTTGCTTTATGCCTTTGCAGTGAAGCATTTGCATCACAATTATCTGTCTGCAGATGACAGGTTATTTTAATGATCAATGACAGTATAGCCTTTGGCTTTCTATATACTGTATATCAAATTATGTTTTTGTTATGACATAAATGTCTGAACAAATGCAGTTTCTACCATATTTTTCTCCTATACCACTCTTACTTCACTGAACTCTGTAGATAATTTTTTATAGCTACCTTGCCTTTGAACCTGTCCCCCATCCCATTACAATCAATAGCTGAGTTCACAGCTTCTGTGCCAATTTTGACTCTTTTTGGATGATTATTATGGTTAACATTCCACTAATATAAAGATACATTCAGAAATAATAATTTCAAATAATAAGCAATATAGAATTTCTGTACTTAAGATCAAGGAGATTAAACATGAGTTAACATGACACTGTGCAAGTAAATAATTCTTCAATAAGCCTACCTTCTTTTTTGTCTATCTTCCTTGATCCTATCACATTTGTTAAATCAGTCATAATAGTCCTATCCCAAATTCTAATGCACTCATCAACTGAGGGAAATTGGCTCTTTCCAACTATATATAACAACCATTCTGGCCACTGTTAACAAGTGCACAATTATTTCACAATCTACCTTAACAACTGGTCTGTCACTATAAACAAACAAAATCCAAACGTAGACTAGAACTAGTTATATTTGTAATTTCTGTTCTGTCAGTAGAACTCTGTCAGAATGCTGCCACAGGATATATTTGCTTTAGTATATTCACAACATGGACCAACATTAATCACTTTCTCCAGAATTGATTTTGCCTAACCTTGAAAGTCATGTATCACCTAAATTTGCAAAAACATTATTTTATAAAGTTGATACAAAACATTGTTTTGAGACATATTACCATATCCATTTCCAACCTGTCAGGATCCCTGGTGCAATCAGGGTTATTTTGACTCAGTATCACCTGAGGGATAGCCATATACTACTTAAGAAAGACATACTGCCACAGGGACCCTAATATTGAACACATGGGACCATTAATCAGGATCTACATTCTAAACCTGCAGGTCATTCTCATTTCCTTTGGACCTCAGGAATGGTAACAATGATCAGTATAGGAGAAAGCTCATATTCATCAACTCAAGGCCCAATCAGCCTTGATACACCAGTGTTATCTGGAAGCGAGAGGAGGCTAACCCTATACATGCTCTAGATCCTGCCCCTGAGCATTGTCAAGAAGACATGGGCTATCAGTCCCTCTTTTCAGTGCTGATGGAACAGGTGCAGGTTCAGCTTGAACAGAATAGTAGCCAGGAAATGGTGTGAACCCGGAAGGAAGGAAGGAAGGAAGGAAGGAAGGAAGGAAGGAAGGAAGGAAGGGACTGTTTCGTCTGCCAAAGAACAAACCAATGTGACTAGCAATGGAGATATGGTGGGGACATATCCCAGGATTATAGAATACCATAAGAGCCAGACACAGGGGAATTATGCAAATCAGAGTTGATAATATAATGGAATGGAATGAGGAGAATTTTGAAAACCAACCAACACAATGGTAAGGTCAGAAAAGAGTGGGGCTGAAGAGATACAGACAGTCAAGAAAGAACACTGTCTTCTATTGAAAACAATGCACCTGCCTGAAGCAGGGATATATACAAGAGCATCTCCTCAGGATCTCAAGCCTATCTGGATTTTCATGCTTACAATTAGAAGCACATCACTTTCAGAATCCAACAAAAATGTGTCAGCTAGTTTGAGTAGATGCCATCTGCTAAGTTTTTGTGTTATTCTGTTCTATGCTGTCAATAACACTATGTAAACCAGAAGGATACATGGTTTCACTGGGAAGGAATATACCAATAAAACAAATATGTGTTGTAGTTAGTCTTAAACATTCTAACACAGTACAATATCATAACACGTAGGAGCATGTGCAAACTCATACTGCAGTTCTCACGATGCTACACAAAACATACATCTGTTCGAGGTGCCCTGAGATTTATGATAAAGTAGTGGTAGCCTGGAGATTGAGTGAACAGTAGATTCTCCGTTCCAATGAACATTACCAGTCTGTAGCAGAAGCTTTTAGCATCAGACCCCATAAAATCCAAGTTTAAGTTTAAAGAAGAATTAGAATAACCAGCAAATATGTTCAATAGTGTGGAAATTAACACTTGATTTTGTCACTTTTAAGTCAAAAGATTCCAAAAGAATTCTTCATGTATCATACAAGAAACATTATTTTTCAAAATCTTTCCTGTAATAAAGGAAAGAAGCAGCACTCTTTGGCTACATTTAATTGCAAATATTTAGAAAATTCTAATGTTTACTACATCATATCAAATAGATTACTTATTTTGATTTCTTCTTGAATCAAGAGATAAAGTTTTAAATTATGTAAGATAAAAAGTAACTAACCACTCAAATCTGAGATATGAGACACTTGTGTTTAGAATTAAGACTGATTCAAATACTGGGCACATGCTTTAAAATTTCCAAAAATAATGGGAGAGAATGTAACCACAACTCCTTTTACCTGTTTTCACCCTAACCCTGTCATTCACCCTCTCTCTCAAATATGGTAATAAGAAGGAAACTGGGTATGACTCACAGCAGGTATGTGAGAAGTATGGATGCCAGACCCAGGGAGAAAACAGACAAACTCAGGTGCTTTCTTTCTCACTCCACTGTCATATATAAAGGTATAATATTTTGTGTCCAAATTGCAAAGAGACATCCTCAGTGACCAGTTAGTTCACAATGCTGTGCCATGTATATGGCTACAGAAAGTGACTGCAGTGTGTAAGGTGGCTGCACTCAAGAAATTCAGTCTATCTCTAACATTAAGCACTAACCAAATGGTGACCTCAACTAAGAATGTCAATTATTTTAAGCTCAGTTACTTAAAATTTTTACAAAGATAACAAAAATCAGGATTCCTCTATAAGAAAGGAAACACTTTTTACATCTGATCATTATGCTTCTGTATATATCAAAGCAATGTGAATAACATAATCTGTCTGAGCCTAAAATAATGCATTCAGTAATGCATTTTGAAGAAAATGGATTTCCTCTAGCTTGGAAGACCAAGCTGTACATTCAGAAATAGAGAGGTCTAGAATTAAAAACCATAAATACCAAAGAAATTCCAACCTTTACAGCTGAAATTTAAAACTTCAAGGACAGCTATATTAAAATGTAGATTTAATTAATTTATTTTCCTTACTCTGTTATAAGATTTAAATACTTTCATTTCCATTACAGTTGGGAATTTATTATCTTTTTCGATAGGGACTGTGAAAATAAAATGGAGTTACATAATCCACCTTGGGTTCCTCACAAGAGAAAAAAAGGTGGGGTATAAATTCAATTATACATGCCTGTGTATGTCTCTGTGTATAAAACTTTTATTATCATTTGTTCACTGCTCTATAACATATAGAGAAGTGAATCCATTCTCAGCTTGAATTTCAAGTGAAACCAACACCTTATGGTTACAAGAAAAAAGAAAACTTAGGGTGAATAAAGGCTCTAGTTCTTGCATGCTGTGGAAGGGCTATTAATGTTTACTACTTCACAATTTTGAAATGAAAAAGACTGCACAGGTAAACTCTTCTCTCCAATTCTGTTGGTGCAAATTTGTATTTGTTTCAGCTTTTCATTGTTATTTCCATCCTTCAAGTAACCATCAATATTCAATGCATCTTCTTGTAATTAAAAAATGACTTTTCTTATTATTTCACATAAAAGCAGCTATGGTGGTTAGACTGTTACTCAGCCATAAAACTCAGCTTACTCACTGCCTTTGGCCCAGTGATTCAGTCTAAGGATTTAAAATTCTGCATGCATCCCTTTTTCACTAGGCTCCAGGTAGTGAATCCTGCTGTTCAAGTGAAAGCAGTACAAGCAAAGGAGATCAAGCAAGACTGAAATTTGCCTACTCCTGCTCTATGAATCATTTCAAAGTCATAAGAAACATTTTGGAACTACTAATCTCCTTTTTGTTGATACACTTCCAGTTATAATATGACAGCAGGAAAGAGACACTGAATAAAAGAAAGAACAGTGTGGTGTGGAACATGGCAAACAAAGCATTTCTGCTTTTCGGTGTGTACTCTGTATCACCCATTCACTATCTCATTTTCACCACGTCTGCCGTATGAAGGTTGCTATCTGCCTGAAGTAGCAGCAGGCAAGATGTATCGTAACATTATCCTTTAAAGTACGGAAACCATAAATGTGTTATATTATATATATGTGTGTGCCTTAATATGCATTTGGAGTCAACGAACATAATGCCATGTTTTTGCATTTACCTGTATGGTAGTAGCATGGTATGATGGTATGTTTGTAGTTCCAAATTCTTAACTCTTAATTTAAAATGCCTCAGGTAGCTCTTAATTAGATTCCTTGTACTTGTATGAGCAAGCATTTACTTTTCCAAAATACTACTTCCACATAAGAGCCATTAATATTTTGAGAAATACAGACAGCACTTAATATCTAAAGAGAGCTGCAAGAATGCAAAGTCACCTGGAATTCTGCTCACCTGGAAGCTATGTGTCATAATACCAGATTATGTGTAGCCAGAATTATTTAGTAGCCAAAGATCCAAAACTGAAGGGTCCCAATTCAATGGTAGATCATATGCTTTGCAGTCTATCCCACTGCACGACTGGGGCAAATGCTTGCTTGAGGCTAATCTTTCATGTGGTGCCCCCCACCCCATCATTTTAATGCCTGGTTCATTCACATGGAACATAATGCAGTCCCTGAACTGTACTCTTCATACCTGGTTTTCTTCAGACTACTTCTGTTACAGGTTTCTACCCATTTTGCAGTATAAATTCTGATATGTGCTAATATCACAGTACTACAACTTACACTGGTGAGAGCAACATCAACATTCAGAACTGGTTCAAGAACCATTTCCATCTATCACTTTAGGTGACGGGGTGGGGATGCAGGTATGGTTATATGGGGAGGAAGGTTTTTTTTGTCCACCTTTTCAACTGTCATTGACAAGGCACACCAGCAATTTACATTTTTAGTGCTTCCTATATGCATATACAGAGCTCCACCAATTTTGTATTTTTTCTGATTAAGCCATTCTTGAATAAGTACCTGAACACTGAGAGAGAGGGAGAGGGAGAGGGATTTAAATGGTTCACCATGCACTTTTGTAGTCCCAGAAGCTAAACAGCAGTGACTTGGAAAAGATCAGTGATAATCCTTTCTTAACAGCTTTCATTTCAGGGAAGGATGCAATCCAATGGGGCAAGGCTAAAGGAACTGAATTTTAGGTTGAATGTCAGGAAGTACCTCCTGACAGGTAGAACCCCTGGGATATGTTATGGGCTTCCACAGAAGTTGGCGGAGGCCCCATCAGTGAGGGCATTCAAGAAAAGAGTGGACCCCCATATGTTGGACATTATATGAGAGGAGCTGGCTTGTGCCAGAGGTCAGACTAAATGGCCCAGGAGACCCCTTTTGACTTGCTATGTTTCTATTTCCTTGCCTCAAAATCTACTAGCTGACAACAAATTATATATGTGTGTGTCTGTGAGTCTCCTCAGAAAAAAGTTACACTGATTTAAGTAGTTTTTACTCCTGAATAAGATGGGATTCAAGTAGGGCAATGGACTTGCATGGGAGATGGGCACACTGCCTTCTACGCTTGCGCACAAAAGATGTTGGAGTTCTTTGTTTGTTTGTTTGTTTGTTTGTTTGTTTTCTTTGGGTTTTTTGCAGAAAGGAGGAGAGCATAAAAGTAGACTTTATGAAGCTTCTCTGTTAAAAAAAGTTAAGGAAATGCAGATCCTCGCTAGTATTCATGACTTAAACTGTTTTTTAAAGCCTTGAGGCAACAGGGTTCCTCTTGAAATCGTCAGTCCCACTTCTAACACAATGTTAGCACTATGAAGTTACATATGGCACAAATTTACATTAGAACATGACACAGCTTTGCTGATTTGACTTTTCAAACAATTCCTGCAGTGATGTCAGGTAGGATTAGGAGACAAACCTATTTTTACCTGCATTTATCTCTTAAAACTGTTTCGCAGCATTTTCTCACAGTAATACTCCTCACCATATAGGGAAAGTAACTGGAGAGGGAATACAGGGGGGAGAAGGGATGGCTAGGTATTTGGAGGAGTAGATCCTATGTCCCATACTGCCCCATCCTTTTTGCCTTATTTTTTAAATTTATCACAATAAAGGAATTACAAGAACATTCAATACATGTGTTATAAACAAAAACATATTTGTACATCAAGCTACAGTACAAATGTAATACAAAAATGGCACCATCTTTTCCCTTTCTTCATATATAATTGGCGATTTTAGCATTATAAGCTGTTCCACTGATCTACTTCTTAATCAGTCTTCAACCATCTCCAAAATCTGGCATATACGGTTTTCACTGCCCCTACCACAGAAGAAATTAATTCTTGAACTTTGGGATTTTATCTTCTATATCATTAAGAAACAACTACAAGTGATCCAACTAACAAAGCATTTTTTCAGTATGCTCCTTTTTGTCCATTTGTTTGGCTTGGAAAAGTACTGAGAGGGAAAACTAGCAAGTCTTGCAGTATAGCATTCCCACAGAACCAGGATGCATCACTGAGAATCAAATCATTTGTAGGCAGTTCATGAAGACAGAATAATTTCCAGGAATGCAGTGTCACAGTGCTTGGAATGTTGCCACAGATTATCAACATCATATCAATAACATGGCTGTGAAAGATGCATCCTCATTTTTAAGTAGCTGGCAAAAAAGTGACATTGTTTAGTGCTGTCTGCTATTGCTATTGCTAACAGTTATGTCAGCAAAACTGTTAGTGATGGCATCAGCAGTCTCAATAAATAAATCATTTTCAGGCCAAGGATGCTGCCCCACCCACTCCCCCACAAACATTTCAGGTTAATAGAATGACATAACTGAAAAGCACTGCATACATTCAGATTCAGCAAATCTCCATGATGTTATACTTTATTTCATTTATTTACTTTACCTTTAAACCACTTAACAACTAAAGTTGTCTGGGTGCTGTACAATACTTTAAAAATATAATAGAAGAAATACTAAAACAAAAAGTAAAAATAGCACAGAACACGTAAAACCTGCAGCAAAGCCATTCCAGTATCATTAACACCAGATTAAAACCAGTTGCAGATCAGAGTACGAAAAGAACTAAATTCAGTGACTAAATTCTGAGTCTAAATATACACAGAAGCATTCTTAAGATAAAAATGCTCATGCCGAAATCAACAGTTTTGTGATTCTGTCCCTACATACTAAATGCAAAGTGGTCAAGAGCTAGTGGCTAAATTTCCCATTTGACAATAATATAATCATATTGTGCTTCGGACAGCTGTTGGGAAAGTGATTGAGACAGTATTACAGAAGTCAAGCATGCAATATAAAATTAAGAAAAATACATTTCCTATGTTCAGGTTTATTGTTTTGATGATACTACATGCTCAAGCTTTTCTCAGCAAAGAGTAAAGAAGATACTCAGCAAGAGGAAAAAGATAACAGATCAAAGATAACAGCTGTCTTTTTAAAGAGCATGTATAATTTTCTACCTGAAAAATTGTGTCACTTGCTAAGAGGCTCTCATTCACAGGTCAGATAGAAACATTATTACTGAAGATTATTTAAACTACCACCCAAAAACCAGGGAACTCTTAACTAGATACCTCTCTTGTAAAATATGACCATTACATGACCAATTTGGCTTCTATCCTTTTCCACTGTATTCTTTTTTTCTAACCACTGTATTACAAATACAGAGAAGGTGCTATGAAGGTGCAGAAAGTGCACCTGAAACTTCCGTCTCTTATCAAACGTTCTGCTCAGTATTTCCAAACATTCTGCTCAGTATTTCTATGTCTGAATCAGAATGCCGTTGCCTGCCTGAGTGGTGAGTAGCTATGTATATGTGGGTGAGACCTTACAACAATCTCAGAATGCCTTGGTCTTTTTTCAATTATGCCACTTGCATGGATGCCTCAGTATACCCGGATGCCCAGCTCAGCACTGCATGAGTGGGGACAGTGACACACCACTGAATTTTTGCAGCAAATTTGCTGCTTTTTCTTATTGCACTAGTTACATTGTACACACACTGATTTATGCTAGTGCAGTTCCATTAGCATGAATATGGGGATACCATTGGATACCCATACCCTCCACATTTATCCTTCCTATTAAAAAAGTCAAACATTTATCATTGTTCCTTTAAAAGGGGACAGTGTACACAGCCTAAGCTATGGGGAAATGCATGGGCAGGATCTATCCCAAGCATAGTATCCAGTCCACCAGAAACATGCATGTGTAAACCTGCTTCCATTCAACTGTACTGTGCTCTTAGCATACATCCTCTCCTAATGTATGAGGAGGTCACAACAATTCATACCCATTAGGGCTTTGGAGTTCTGTTTTGTTTCACTCAAATTACAACAAAAAAATAAACCTGTCAAACTTTTGTTCGCCACAGGGAAGCCCTTGGCAATGCTTAAAGGTCCTCTCTAAACAGTATTCTAGTTCTCTACTCTGAAAGACAAGGGAGAAAAATAGAATGTGTTATACCTTGTTTATAATGTATTTATTTTGAATAAGCAAAGGATTTATTTTCATTTAAGTGTTCTATTATATTTACTTTTTAGTTAAAATACTTAATATGCTGGAACTCTATATAAGCTTGAAGGTTGTTTCTCATATTAAATGGTACTTTGATTTGAATTATACTAGGTATTTAAATGAAGATAGGCTTTATACTGCCTGTGCATGTTGCAGGTTAACAAAACATGTAATTTATCAATTATAGCAAATACATTAATTTCAAACTTTCACTCAGTACACCACATAACCACAAAATATTCTCCAAGCATTTTGCTCAGAAGTCATTAATTTCTCATTTCATATTTCCAAAAGAACATTATTTTAAATATTCTAGGCAGAGATTTACCTATAACATCAGCTTTGCAACCAGAAAATGCACCTGACATCTGTTAGATTTTAGGTATATGTCTGCAAATAATTAATACACAGAAGAATACAAGCTTATGTTTATCATAATTGTCTAGAATGTGTTCCAAAAATACATTTAGTAAGGAAACAATGAGTTGATACAACAAGAGTGGGAAATAAGTTTCATCAAGTTCACAAAGATTTGCAAACTACTTGCTATTCTTAATGTTATATTTCTAAGCATCTCAGGTAGGATTAAAACTGTTAGCAACACCTTAGTAACAACAGCAACAACCACCACAACTACCCAGCCTTTTCTGGTTTCTATGCAGTATAAAATATTCAGATTCAAAGCATGGGTGAGTGTTCAACAGAAATTATACTGGAGACTGTGTGCATTAGCCATGGCCACAGTTCAGAGAAAGTTGCATGATCAGTTCAGCACAGTTGACCTTTGGACTCTCAAACCTAAGTCCTTTCTCCATACAGCCAAACTTCTATGAAAATTAGTTCAGTTTTACTATTACCTTAGGATGTAACATGTAGGCAGGGAGAACAATCAGATGTGGTGAAAAGACAGAAGCCCCCACTTGTCATGCACATGTCCTTGGACTTAAAGGCTAAAAGTCTCCATTATGGGACTAGACTGCCATAGCAATGCCTTTGAAGTGATGACTTTAAAATGCTAGCACAAAAAGCAAGACACTCCAGAAGGTATTTACCCAATAATTGTTGTGTATTAGGGTTGTACTGTATTGTGTATTAGGGTTGTACTGTATTGTGTATTATCAACTATTACTAGGGCTTACATGTACAATTGTATGCTTCTTGTCTTTATTGGACTTACTGCTGAAAACTTACTTTTCAACAATAAAGACTGAGTGGTCTGTGTGTGTGTGTGTGTGTGTAATATCTTTCTGTTATTAACTCCATACAGTATTCTAAAAGACTATGCATTTAGCTCTGCATTCAAAGATCTTTGTTTTTTTCAAATAGGATTCACTGTGCTGCATAGAAAGCCACTTCTGAAACAGGAAGAAATCTCAGATTTTTCAGAAAACAGATGCATGAATGCATGCAGCAAGTTCCTAACATGCCAAAAAGAGCTTTATAGAAAGTGGCCAAACATTCAACTCATTCCATTGTAAGGACAGTCTACAGAATCTCAAATTGATGGGACTACATAATAAATGCATTAAATATAAATGCACATAATTTAGTAGTATTAAAAATAATTAATAAGATACCATTATATGCCTCCATTGTTCTCCAGTCATCATTGACAACTCTAAGGAATGCATAGGGAATTTTCACATACAATGTTAGTAATTGCACAGGTGACAGCAATGCTGCACCAGGCTTCAGGAAGGAACTAGTGCATTTGCCACATTAGCAGTTATACCTAAATCCCTGCCTTCATCTAACATCTACAGGTACACCTCAGACATATTGCAGATTTGGTTCCGAACTACCACAATAAGTTGAATATAGCAATAGCTCGGGTCACATGTATTTATAATACTGTTGGATGACTGTATGGTAGAAGAGGTCTAGATTTCAGCTTATCTTGGTATACAACATGCCTTCCTTACTAAGCTTAATCATTTCTAGTTCCCTCTCATTTGAACATATAGGGGCCATTGAACGGCTATTACAGTAATGGGCCTAAATTGCATATATAAGCCGCCCTGAGATATTTATATAAAGGATGGCATACAAAAGCTTTTAATTAATTAATTAATTAATCAAATGTATTGTTGAGACTCAGGGAATAGGGAGCCCCACAAAAGCTTTTAATAAATAAATTAATAAACAAACAAAATGCATTGTTGAGGCTCAGGCAATAGGAAGGCCCAAGAGGCGGGAGAAACATGGAGGAATGAGGAGTCAGTGGAGCAGTCAAAACACCCAAAAACGATTATGAAGATCACAATAACATCAAAAATCACACAGAACCTTAATAAATATACAGTACGATAATGAACAAGTATGAATATAGTACAGAATTGCAAGAATTGCATTGCCAAAACATAAAACAGAAGTAAGCAATCCCTGTTGGAAAAATGGTACTGATAGACATGTGTGCTCAAGGCAGGGTACACACCTGGGAAGTGCAATAACTGCAAGGTGCAATAAAATGAGGCACAATAAAACAAGGTATACCTGTATTTGTATGCCTAGCAAACAACAAACTTAATATTATGATAGAAGCAACTAGTGCGATGCTTAAAATAGGCCAGGGAGCAAACGATCAAGAATAATGAAAGACAGCATATAGAGGTGAGCAACCAACAGCATAGCTACTGACTGGAAATGCTACTGAATGACAGTTCAGGACTGAAGGAGTCAAAACACAGACTGAGGACAAAGAATTAAAATAATTAAATAGACTGAAGACAAATGGTTAAAATAATTATGCAAGATATCATCCATTTCCAGATCACATTGCGAGATGCATTATTGCCAGACGGCACCTCACTAACACAGGTAAAGAAATGTGCTGTAGCCAAACAGGACTGAAAGGAATCTGCTGAGCCAACAAATGAGACAAGAGTTTCACGTAGGAAATTATCTTCACGTAGGAAGAGTTACGAGCTCAGGTAAAGAAAGATGGTAGTGGCTGGACAATCTGAACTGAGCAAGGGGATTGGATATTGAATTTCATGACTATTTATCTTGAATGCCTTTTAGTTCTATCTAAGGCATGTACAGAATCTAGGCCACTATATAATTAATCCTAAATTTATGAGTCAATATCCAACAGAGCACTGCACCACCACCAATTCCATTCTGAAAGTGAGAACCACGGTTAGCACACCAGACTTTTAGCAGTTCTGGGAGCAACCCAACATGAGCTGAAATACCTCTTTCCAGAACAGAGTAAGTCGTAGAAGTCCTTCAACATGAACCAATCCAGAAATCATTTTTGCCCATTTCTGAGAACCATCAAATCTTAGCTTTCCAACCATTAAATCTTCCTTCCTGCTTGTGCAATGGAATTGGCAGGAGATACCTACTTGTGGATGCTGGATATTGCTCAGTTACAGCATGTTGCAAGGAAGGGGCAGGGAGAACAGGTTCCAGAAGCATCAGGAAGCAATGGAAATGGTTTTGTTTTTTGGGAATATACTTTTCAGCCAGGATATATTCAAGGATGCATGCTAACTATACTTTCCATACCTTCTGGCACACCAAAATAGTGTCGCACATAGCTAAGGCCCAAAAATGGGTGTCTCCCAGTTGCTGAATGCTATCTCCCTCTTCAGCCTTGGTAGGCTGAGTAAGGAGAGTAACATCAAGGAAAACACCTGGCAAGGATTCATGCTGAGAAGATCACTAGACTGTGTCACACTCCCAATGACATTACTAGGCATTAAGTTAAGCCTTTATTCAGAATATTCCTATATTAATATGCTTTAATTTCAATATTTAGCAGATGCTTTCCAAATTAATATATTTTAACCAGTGCCTTTCCAATTCCTGAAAATACAGCTAATTAGCTGGGAAATAGAGCTGGAAATGGTGTTCATCCTGCCTCAACTACAGCCTACTTTTATTGTTACATGTCTATATTTGGTGAGCATTCTGCTAATAATTCAAGACATAACATTGCAAACCCAAGAAATAACAGCAGCTTTTGAAGGTAAGCTACTCGAATTAATGGCTCTTATCTGAAACTATACTTTTCAAACAAGAGCTCTTTGCTTCAGTCAATTGAATTTATACTTTAGAAATTGTTTGAAATGAAACAAGAGTATCTTATATTGGAGAGTGGCAACTTCAGAAGCTACTTAAGTAAGGGGAAATGGCCAACGTTTTAAATACTGAGTTGAAGACAACGATCTGTTCACATGCCACAGCAGGCCACTGTGGGTTAATTTACCTGCAGGACTCCAAGATGTGTGTAGGCCAACATTTTGAATATCAGTGTGGTGGGGGACACATCACAGCTTGTCACATCATGCAAGCCCAGACATTGTGCATTATTTGAAGAGTAAACAAACCTCCATTCAGGTTCACCTGATGCAACAATCTGTACTGTGTCCCCATACCACATACTCAAAATGGTGGCTAGTGGGCTCAAATTGGTTCAATGAAAGAAAGTCCTTAGTGGTTTAACAAATGCTATACACATTTTTCTTTTAATGTTAAGAACTTATCCTTTTTTACTGATGTCTTTCTTCTTTTAAAATGAAGAAAAAATAAAATCATGGAAATTAAAATATTGCAAAATAAGTCTCATTAAGCACAATAGAACATAGTTCTGAGTGGATATGCATAGGATTGTCCTGTAAATATATTGCTATATCTTATTCCTACTTCTAAACATACTCCTTGAGTTTGAAACATTCTCTAAAGTATAATACTATAAGGCAGTACCGAATTATACTGAGTATCCAGAAATAGGTATACATGACTCAGAATTTCTGTGTACTCAGCCAGCCTATCAGAATGAAAGAAATTCACCAGCTACAGTTAAATTAAGCAATACAATATAACAGGCTGCGGCTTCTGACATATATCAGCACACCTTATAGCACAGAAGACCTACAGAACAGAGAGCATGTATTTACAACAGCAACTAAAAACTGAATACAATCTGAATGAATATCAATACAAATCACAGCTTCCATGACACTGAACAAAACTCAAAGCAAAGAGAAATGTTTCTGCTCCTTGGTTTACCTTGCAAAAACTGTAACTGAAGGCATAGCACTGTCATTTAGACAGTCTGGGTATAATGTACAACTGAAATACTGTACATCGTTAAATAAACTGAACCTACTTTTTAACCCCTATAGCTTTGACTCATCACAGCTTAAAAGCCTATAAATAAAGTACTTGTTTACTCAAGCCATGCATCCTTTTGTGAATGTATGTTGCTGTAATGTATTAGTGCAGTAAACATGATACATTATTAAGCTTCAAACTGGAATACATAAACTCTGTCTTGAGAAAATAAAAAACCCTAATTTCTGAATAGTATCACATTAAGGTTTCCACCTCTTAGAGAGTACAATTGGTTCCACTTATAGATACAAATTCATATTGCAAAGCATTAGGAAGACTTCTAGTGCCAGAGTAATTTAGCAGCTGTTAACAGTACACTTTGCAACCAATTCCCTGTAGTATAATTTTGCCTCCAAGGACCAATTTTAATTGTTAATTTCACAAGCAGTGTTAAAAAGCAGAGTTTAAAAATTTAAAAAGAAAAAAAAGTGGCTGTATAAGCAGAATTTAGTGTTTGCTTTTTTCCCCTCAGACATTTCAGACATTCTACTGGGGTGGGGGGTGGGGAGAGAATCTAATCAGTGGCCATTTGCAGCTCCTTCTGTACATGCCTACAGGCACACACATTCAAACAAAAGGAATCATGTGCTTCTGCTTTCCAATCACCCCAGGGCACATGACCTGCAAACATTTTATTAAATTATAGTTCACATTTTATATCTTATCATTCCCCCAGGGCAGGGTAAATGGATTTTCTTCATTTTATTCTCAAAACAACCCTGAAAGACAGCATAGACTCATCCGGTACGCTTCATAGCTGAGTAGGGATTTGAATTTGAATCTTCCAGGTACCAGCCAGTACTAGGTCTACTGTTCCCTAACCCTCAGTATGAATATTAAATCAACAAGTAGTTTACTCTGTTAAAAAATATCAGACCAGTGTAACATCTCGTGTTTGGTTTTCAGCTAAGACCAGTACACATGGCCATTTAGAGATGTTTAACTATGCAGTATGCTATGGTCCTAGCTCAAAATCCAAAGTCACTCATGCAGACTGACTCATGCAATAAGACCTTCCCCATCTCTTCTCCTGTAACAGTACCCTATGCCCTGCAAAATATGCTCTGCAGGATCCCCCAATTTGGAGGCTCATGGGGCTTCAGGAGGACAGAGAAACAAGGACTTTCTCTTACGCTGACAGAAACAATTTCATTGGCAGGAAAGTTTAGTTGGATACCAACCATAATTCTTCCTGGGCCAGTTCAGCTACCACTCCTGCTTCTGCTGCACCCCCTCTGCCCACCTGGCCCTCCACACCTTCTACAGACCGCATACCTTGGCCTCGGGCTGGTTCCCACTGCCAGAGCACCATCTTTGCACCCCACTCTCCTACTTTCCCAGGAGTGAGGGACCCAGGCAGACATGTGGGCAGGCAAGCAGGCAGACAGGCAGTGTGGCTTGCATGAGGAAGGAGAATCAAGCAAGGAGTTGGGCCAGTGCACAGGAGGCAACTGGGACCCACCCACCTGGGGTCTACTTAGCCAGTGACACCTAAGTTGTTTAGTGCCTGTTTGGGGGCTGCTTGAATGGTGCTCTGCTTTTGTCTTGTCTTTTCTTCACTTTTCATTTTTTTCTTTTCCTACTTCCCCCTTCTCTATCTTTGCATGCTCTGTTTCTCAGTAGAAAACTGCAATTCTTTTGGGAAGTGCGGAATTGCATTCATGAGAGTCCACCAAACAATGACTCAGTGAGGAAGTTAAGTAAGTAGGATAGTGGTTGTTGAGAGAAGGGAAGGAGGATGTTTTCAGATAGTAATCTGAAGGAAATAGGATGTAGAAGGAAGGTTTTTGAAGAGATTGGCAGTGGAAGCTAGTAATAAGTAGACTGAGGAGAAGAAATAGTAAGAAGAGAATGGCAATTGGTAAGAATTTAGTTGAGAGGTGTTTAGGAAAGAGAGAGGTCCCTTTCCTTTTCTGTTTATTTATTATTATTCCACAGCAACCACTAAATTTTACTGGTTTTTAAATTTTTAGTCTAGTATATTTTAATATGGAACTGGAGAATCCTGGGGAGCCGAGGGGGACCCCTATTAATGTGGTTTTGGGAAGGGGGAGGTATGGTGCTGGAAGATAACTGGCCAGTTGAGAAGAGGAGTCCGATATCTGACTGCTGTCCCCTCTTCTTGTTCTTCCTCTATCCAGGCAACTGTATCAGCCTGCCCTTGGGCCTTGTGGTGCTGCTTTTAAATACCAGGTCGGCTCAGAAAAAAACTACTCTCATTTATGATATAATAGTGGATGCAGGGACCAACCTGGCTTATATCGCTGACACTTGGGTGAGGGAGTCGGGAAATCTAATTCTCTTCAGGATGTGCCCAACTAGGTACTCCGTTCAGCCTTGAGGACTGGGGGTGGGGTGGCAGCCACAGTCTTATAGGAGTTCATCGCCTCTCTCCAGGCTCTCTGTCTGCTTGGAGACAGGCCTTGAGTGTTTGATAATTATATGTGCTAGAAATGGACTTCAAGTACTCTGACACTCAGGAGGCTCGAGTAATAAAGTGCAAGATAAAATTGTAAGCGATGGCAACACTAATCCTGAACTGTCCCTCTAATAATTATACCTTTATATCAAAATCCACTTTAAATTCTGCCCACTTCAAACAAATGGCATTCAGATTAATATCTACTTATTACTTATTTGATAAGATAGGGATTTTCTCTATATTCAAATACTGGAATGGAGTATTCCTCCTTCAAATACCAGAAGCAGTAATCTATTAGCAAGGAGCTCTTTCCAAACTCAAACTCACATATGCTAATATTCTGCAGTCACCCAAATTCAGCAACTACACACATCCATCATGATGAATTAACAAACACCCATAACTCCATGGCTGACTCATAATTCATACTAGTAATTGAACCAAGACCCCTCTCCCAGGCAGCAGTCCTCAGCAGTAGATGCTGGAGGCTTCCACCTTATGAGCTATAACCAGGGAAAGGATTTAACTCAGTAACAAAATACATGCTCTGCATAGCAAAGACTGCAGGTTTAATTCCTGGCATCTCCTTTTACTGCTGGAGTCAGTTTAGTGGAGTTCTGCCATCTTTGCATGCTCTGTTTCTCAATAGAAAACTGCAATTCTGTTGGGAAGTGCCGAATTGCATTCATGACAGTCCACCAAACAATGACTCAGTGAGTCAATTGTTTTCAAATTCTGCTATTGAACAAGCTGTGTGCTCCCATGTGCCTTTTCCTCAACAGAATCAGTGGAATCTGGGAGGAGGGAGCAGCAGCAACAGCAGCAGGGCTCCGGCACACAAATGTAGGCCACAGGCCACATTTCCACCACTGTTTTAGGCAGAACAGTGACAGATGGACCTTGACAGATGGACCAATAGTCTGGGTTAGTATAAGGTATGTTCTTATGTTTTAACCACACTTTGGCATTGCATCTGGGCTGTGCACACATACCAATAAAATATTATTGCTGTTGCTGTTGTTGTTCAGTCGCAGAGTCATGCCCGACTCTTCGCAACCCCATGGACAACATTCCTCCAGGTTCTCCTGTCCTCCACCAACCCCGGAGTACACCCATGCCCACACCTGCCTCTCCAGTGACCCCCATCCAGCCTCCTCAATTTCTGCCATCCCCTTCTCTTTTTGCCTTCAATCGTTCCCAGCATCAGGATCTTTTCCAATGAGTCCTTTGTTCTCACTAGGTGGCCAAAGTATTTGAGCTTCAGCTTTAGTACCTGACCTTCTCAAGAGTAGTCAAGGGCTGATTTCCTTTGGGATTGACTGATGTGATCTCTTTGCAAATTATTATTAGAATATTTTAATTTTCACATATGTGCAATCTTATTATATCGCTGGTGCAGTAGCAACACTCCACAGACATTATCAGAAAGTAATTTTTTTTCTCTTTTTAAAATTTCCAATGATGGTTAAAGATAAAGATGGCAATAATTTTCAGAATTTGATGCAAAAGAAACAAACAGTTATTTTAAAAGTCTACAGTTAAGCTTCACTTCCCTTTTCCCTCAGCAACTTAGTAAAAAATCACTACCATCATTTGAACAACTTCCATTGTGCAAAGAGTTGGGCTTCAACCACATTTAAACAGACTATGGTCAAGACTGCAGCCTAGTTCACTGAGTAAGTTACAGAGCTGATATAAGTGTTTTCCCTCTTGAGCTCCAGATAATCTTCTCATACCTCCCCAGAGAGGTACGCCTGGCACCAAGTTTATGCTCTTTTTGGTGCCAGGCCTTTTTATTTAAACAGTATTTTAAACTCTAATAGTTTTTAAGTTTAGTCGCTCTGTTTGGTTTATTGTTTTGTTCTATTTTATTATTGAAATTGTTGTTTTAATTGTCTTTTTAAATATTGTAAGCCGTCCGGAGATCTTGCATAATTAGGAGGGTGGCTACTCGGAGAAGGGCTTTCTCAGCGGTGGTGCCTAAGTTATGGAATGCGCTCCCCAGAGAGGTCCGCCTGGCGCCGTCGTTATTTGTTTTTCGGTGCCAGGCTAAGACCTTTTTATTTAAGCAACATTTTAAATGCTAAATACAATTGAATTTTATCTGGCCAGGGCGGCTTATTTTATAATGTGTGTTTTAATTAAGATTATTTTATATGGATTTTAACTTATTGTTTTATCTATGTTGTAAGCCGCCCCGAGGCTTCGGCGAATGGGGCGGCATAAAAATGTTTTAATAAATAAATAAATAAATAAATAATAGGACAGCATACAAAAGCTTTTAATAAAATGAATGAATGAATAAAAGACCTTCTATAGTACTACACAGTCAAAGCTTGCATGACACATATGTTTTTCAATGTTCTAATTCTAAAATCACCTTTTAAAAATACTCTGAATAAGTGTTCTGGAAAATATGCAACTGACTTAATTGGAAGTGATATTTCCCTGAAGTACGTCAGAAAACTGTCCCCTTCCAAGATGTTTTCTGCCACTTGCTGTCAACAATTTATTGTGCAATCAATATTATTACCATCTCACAAGGAAGGCACTGCTGAGGATAGTAGATACAGCCACAATACCCTATTTGAGTTTTAACTAAAAGCTTTTGCCAGTTTGTTGTGCTAGTGGTAGTGGTGGTGGTGCTTTTAGTCATAAAGGTATCTCTTGATCTTTGTAATCTCATGCCATTCTTGTAGCAGGTAACTGTCATACTATTTCACATTTACAATTCTACAGAACATCTTGCCAAATGTCCAAAACTCAATCATAGATAAACTCTTGGTCACTGTATGAAAACCTTCTCTCTCTCTCTTTCATTTAACTCAATATGAGCTTCCCTTTCATAACTATACAGATTTGTAAGCATTAAAGAATTATGTTGACAAGTTACTTAACATGTAACTGTCCTTTCTTGGAGTAATCTCAGCCAGATATAAATATTATGCTGTTGACAGCAACTTCTTAAGCTTCAGTTTCTATCACTTACTCAGTTCGACAAGGTCAACAACTGACGCTCTCCTCCAGGTCTCCCCATTTGACAAGATGAGGGACATGGTAAGGACCTTTGAAGTTGTGGCATTTGAACTCTGGAAAACATTCTCTAGAAAGACCCATTTGGCACCAGTGTCTTTCTGATACTAGGTGAAGACTTTTATATTCTCCCATGCACTTTAGGAGACAAGTTGCTTTAGACTAGTCTCATGTTTTATTTATGTTGCTGATTTTACTTTGTTGTAGTATGAACCTAACTGTTTATGCGTGAACAATCAAAAGTCAGTGTACAGATATTCCATCTTTTCTCCCTTAACAGGTGTTTTCTGATAAGAAAAAGACAGAGGCTGTGGTAGGAAAATAAGAGTACACTGCAACTTGGAAACAATTATATCTGGACTATCCATCCCCACTGTAAAATTCTTCTATGAATGAGGCAATCTGATTCTACTGTACAACACGCTCCTTATTTGAATGCACTTTTTATGTTTAATGATTTTCATTCATCTGTACCTCTTCCACAGAATTCTGGTTACTGTGTGCTCTAAAACTCTCTCTCTCTCCCCCTCTCTCGCGCACGCGCACGCGCACACACACACGGTGAATCCATCTTCAAGGGATTCTTCTGTGAGAGTGTTTTCTAGCCCATGTTCATTCATGGTTTGATGGATAGACAGACTCCGAACAAAATCTGACAAGCTCAGGAAACAGTTTTTAGCTTTGCAAGCTGAGAAGCTTCCAGACAAGCCTTTTATCCAACAATTTTCCTGCGTCAAGAAGGGGAATGAAGATAATGCCACTTTCCATTTGTAGCCCCTCTTTCCATGTTTTCCTCTACTTCAGTCATTTTTTTCTTACTAGCAAAAATGCCTTTTGACTGGTAACTCTAGGAGGTCTCAATCTGGAAGAATTCCTAGTCTATGAAACAATCTCTTTGCAACCCTAACTATGGCATCCAAATGTATACCAGGTAGAGAACTATGGTGTGCAGGCTGTTCCACTTGATAGTATATTATATTTTCAAAAATAAAATTTCCTTTTCTATATTCTTTTCTTTGTAGTAATTCTGCATATGTCCCTGCATCATTTAAAGGTCTTGTCATACTCTAAGCCCTGCCTAATTGCTGTGATGCATTGGTGTTTGATATTAAACAGTGGTTATGTCTGATCTAGTGTTTTAGATCAAAATTAGAATGGTGAGTTAGAAAGTTACCTATGCACAGCAATAAAAGTTTGCATAGATTCACATCAATTTCACCAGTCTTATTTTCACTTAGGGACACATAATTACTTGGGTGCAAAGGAAGGGGGAATAGCAGCTTCCTGAGTACAAAGTAAAATATAACTAGTTCATGCTAGCATCCTATGCACATGTGCAATCATCCTATGATTTTATGCATGCTAATTCAGAAAAAAATCGAACTGAGTCCAGTGGAAAGTTATCCTTCAGAACGCATTCCAGCCATAAACAGTAACTAAATTTTCACAAAAATGAACACATTTAGTTTCAGGTATATGTTTCTCAGATTTAATTGCACTCATGGGTGTTACAACGCGCAGTTCAAAAGCAGTTCTGAAAGTGACAAGCAAGTGGGTCCAGTGCAATATTTGCTTATATTCTCAAGAATGTAATGGTTCAGCTGCAGAACTTTCCCATATTAAAAAACAAGGCACTGAATTGTGTGAGGTTTTTTGAAAAACATTTTATATTGTAAGAAAATATATTACGTTTATTCATGTATTATAATAATGTTACAACAAATTATGCTGCAAAATAACTGTTTCTTCTAGGAAAACCTTGACAGTATCATTTTACATCTAAAGAAAAACTTCTTTTTCTTTTTACTAAATCAACAGTTGGCAAATTCCAACTCGCTAAGTGACTGATAGAATACACTTAGACAAGTTTATATAAAGTTTGCCAAAAGAAGAAACACAGTCCAAGAATAATAACAGTAGAGATCTATCACACACCTAAGATACTTCAGTAGGTGTTATTTATAGATGAATACCTTTTAAAGATTAGTTGGAAACAGACAGGGAAACATGTAACTGAGTCTCTTAATGGCAGGATACTGAGCATGGCATTTGTCTATTATGAATATAGAATTGTAATTCCTCAACCAATCTAAGATCAAAATCAGTTGAGTGATAGATTATCAATTGGCCAGTCAATTTATTTTCTAGCATCTCATAAGAACACAAGAAAATCCATGCTGGATAAACTATTTAGTCTAATCATACTCTACTCAAACAGTGCTAAAACAGCTACCTGTGACAAACCCACGAGATGGGAGTGAGTGGAATAGCACGCTCCTGTTCATGTTCCCCAGAAGCATACTGCCTATGATACTGGAGGTATCATGTTTCCCCAAAAATAAGACCGGGTCTTATATTAATTTTTGCTCCGAAACATGCATTAGGGCTTATTTTCTGGTGATATCTTCATTTTCCTTACAAAAGCCGTAAGATTCTTGACCCAAGAGTCCTCCACAATTCTGGGGGTCAAAATATTATTCCCCTTAAATCTACCATTAAATCAAGTGATAATTGAAAACTTAAGAGACAGGAGTGGCAACACACAAGTCCATTAAGTACGTCCGTTACAACACACGCTGCATTGAATTATGAAACACATCAGTTCGTTACCAAGTGTGCACGTTATTAATGCGTTGTGTCTGAACTCTGATTGGTCATTCGGCAGTAAGTCATCTGTTTACATAGGCATTTACGTACTTCCTGTCCAAAGGCGCCCGCTTGGGTGTTTACAAATACTTAATTATAATTTATTTATAATTTATATATATTAGGACATAAATTTATATTATCACTTATTTTAAGTATCAATGTCAATAATATTATTTATTTATATTTATTTATATGTTAATATTATTATTTTATAATTCAGTCCATCCCTCATGTGTTGCAACTGACGTACTAAATGCGTCCATCTGGTGGATAATCGTAACTGGGGCTTATTTTTGGGGTAGGGCTTATATTATGAGCATCCTGAAAAATCATACTAGGGCGTCTTTTCTGGTTATGTCTTATTTTGGGGGGGATTAGGGTAGTATATAACCATTAGAACTAGTAGAGGCAATTGATTGTTACCTTTCATGAACTTGCCTGGTGCCTTTTAAAGCCTTCTGCACTGGTTGCCATCACATCCTGAGGTAGCATATACCATAGTTTAATTATCTGTTGTGTGAGGTAGTTCTTTTATTTGTTCTGATTCTGACAGGTGATTCTCCCACCAGTCTTTTCATTGGATTCTAGGTATTATGGGTTCTAGTATTCTGAGAGGGAGAAAAATGTCTCTCTAGCCAATCTCACCATATCTTGCATAATTCTGTACACCTCAATCATGTCTCCCCTAACCTCCCTTTCTCTAAGCTAAGCAGTGCAGATGTTGTAACCTTTTCTTGCAGGGGACTTAATCTAGCCCCTTCAGAATTTTAGTATCCCTCTTTGCAACTTTACCAGCTATTCTATGTGAGGTGGTCAGAACTGTACACAGTATTCCAAATGATGTTCCACCATAGATTTGTATAAGGGTAGTATGATATTAGCATTTTTATTTTTGATTCCGTTATTTCTCCTTCATGATCCTTCATGGATCACTGCCTTGTCGTGGCGAAGGGGTTTGTGTAGCTCGATGAAGCTATGAGCTACGCCATGCAGGGCCACCCAAGACGGACAGGTCATAGCAGAGAGCTCTGACAAAACGTGATCCACTGGAAAAGGAAATGGCAACCCATTCCAGTTATCTTTGCCATGAAAACCCCATGGACAGTACCAAAAGGCAAATAGATAGGACGCCAGAAGATAAGCCCCTCAGGTCAGAAGGTGTCCAATATGCTACTGAGAAAGAACAGAGGGCTAGTTCTAGTAGCACCAGAAAGAATGAAGCGACTGGGTGAAAGCCGAAAGGACACTCAGTTGCAGATGTATCTGGTGGTGAAAGGAGAGTCCGATGCTGCAAAGATCTATACTCCATAGGAACTTGGAATGTAATATCCATGAATCAAGGCAAGCTGGATGTGGTCAAACAAGAGATGACAAGACTGAACATCCACATCTTAGGAATCAGAGAACTAAAATGGACAGGAATGGGTGAATTTAATTCAGATGACCATCAGGTACACTACTGCATGCAAGAATCCCTCAGAAGAAATGGAGTAGCCTTCATAGTCAATAAAAGAGTAGGAAAAGCAGGACTGGGATACAATCTCCAAAATGATGGAATGATCTCAGTTCGAATCCAAGGAAAACCATTCAACATCACAGTAGTCCAAGTCTATGCACCAACCACTGGTGCTGAAGAGGCTGAAGTTGACCGGTTCTATGAAGGCCTACAACACTTTCTAGAATTAACACCCAAAAATGATGTCCTTATCATCATGGGGGATTGGAATGCTAAAGTAGGAAGCCAAAAGATAACCAGAATAACAGGCAAGTTTGGTCTTGGAGTACAAAATGAAGCAGGGCACAGGCTGGTAGAATTTTGTCAAGAGATTATGATGGTCACAGCAAACACTCTTTTCCAACAACCCAAGAGATGACTCTACACATGGACATCACTAGATGGTCAACACAGAAATCAGATTGACTATGTGCTCTGCAGCCAAAGATGGAGAAGCTCTACACAGTCAGTAAAAACTAGATCAGGAGTTGACTGTGGCTCAGATCATGAGCTTCTCATTGCAAACTTTAGGCTTAAATTGAAGACAGTAGGGAAGAGCACTAGGCCACTCAGGTATGACCTAAATCATATCCCTGATGAATATACAGTAGAGGTGACAAACAGATTTAAGGAATTAGATCTGATAGACAGAGTGCCTGAAGAACTATGGATGGAGGTTCGCAACATTGTAGAAGAGGTAGCAACTAAAGCCATCCCAAAGAAAAAGAAATACAAGAAAGCGAAATGGCTGTCTGAGGAAGTTTTACAAATAGCTGAGGAAAGAAGGGAAGTGAAAGGCAAGGGAGAAAGAGAAAGATACACCCAACTGAATGCAGAATTCCAGAGAATAGCTAGAAGAGATAAGAAGGCCTTCTTAAATGAATAGTGCAAAGAAATAGAAGAAAACAATAGAACAGGGAGGACCAGAGAGCTCTTCAAGAAAATTGGAAATATGAAGGGAACATTTCATGCAAAGATGGGCATGACAAAGGACCAAAATGGCAAGGACCTAACAGAGGCAGAAGAGATTAAGAAGAGATGGCAAGATTACACAGAGGAACTATACAAGAAAGAGCTTAACATCCCTGATAACCACGATGGGGTGGTCATTGACCTCGAGCCAGACATCCTGGAATGTGAAGTCAATTGGGCCTTAGGAAGTCTGAACAACAACAAAGTTAGTGGAGGTGACAGCATTCCAGCTGAGCTATTCAAAATCTTAAAAGACGATGCAGTAAAAGTGCTATGCTCAATATGTCAGCAAATTTGGAAAACTCAACTGGCCACAGGATTGGAAAAGGTCAGTTTACATTCCCATCCCAAAGAAGGGCAATGCCAAAGAATGTTCAAACTACCGCACCATTGCACTCATTTCACATGCTAGCAAAGTGATGCTCAAAATCCTACAAGCTAGGCTCCAGCAGTATGTGGACCAGAAGTACAGACAGGATTTCGAAGAGGGAGAGGAACTAGAGATCAAATTGCCAAAATATGCTGGATCATGGAGAAAGCTAGGGAGTTCCAGAAAAACATCCACTTCTGCTTCACTGAGTATGCTAAAGCCTTTGATTGTGTGGATCACAACAAATTGTGGCAAGTTCTTAAGGAGATGGGAGTACCTGACCATCTTATTTGTCTCTTGAGAAATCTATATGCGGGTCAAGAAGCAACAGTGAGAACTGGGCACGGAACCACTGATTGGTTCAAAATTGGGAAAGGAATTCGACAAGGCTATATACTGTCACCCTGCCTATTTCACTTATATGCAGAGCACATCATGAGAAAGGCGGGGCTAGATGAATCACCAGTTGGAATTAAGATTGCTGGGAGAAATATCAACAACCTCAGATATGCAGATGATACCACTCTAATGGCAGAAAGTGAAGAGGAACTAAAGAGCCTCTTGATGCAGGTGAAGGAGGAGAGCGCAAAAGTTGGCTTGAAACTCAACATTAAGAAAACTAAGATCATGGCATTTAGTCCTCTCACTTCTTGGCAAACAGATGGGGAAGAAATGGAGGTAGTGACAGATTTTATTTTCCTGGGCTCCAAGATCACCGCAGATGGGGACTGCAGCCAAGAAATTAAAAGACGCTTGCTCCTGGGGAGGAAAGCTATGGCAAATCTAGACAGCATACTAAAAAGCAGAGACATCACCTTGCCAACAAAAGTATGTATAGTCAAGACTATGGTTTTCCCAGTTGCAATATATGGCTGTGAAAGCTGGACATAAGGAAGGCTGAGCACCAAAGCATTGAGGCCTTTGAATTGTAGTGCTGGAGGAGACTCCTGTGAGTCCCTTGGACAGCAAGGGGATCAAACTGGTCAGTCCTAGAGGAGATCAACCCTGACTGCTCTTTACAAGGCCAGATCCTGAAGATGAAACTCAAATATTTTGGCCACCTAATGAGAAGGAAGGACTCCCTGGAGAAGAGCCTAATGCTGGGAACAATAGATGGCAAAAGAAGAAGGGGACGGCAGAGGATGAGTTGGTTAGATGAAGTCACTGAAGCAGTTGGTGTGAGCTTGGGTGGACTCCGGAAGACAGGAGAGCCTGGAGGGATGTTGTCCATGGGGTCGTGATGAGTCAGACATGACTTCGCGACTAGCAACAAAAACATGGGAATTGCCATTTTTATAGTAGCCACACATTAGGTTGACATTTTCATCAAGCTTTCCACTGCAAGCACAAGATCTCTTTGTTTGTTCAATCACCACCAATTAACACTGCATCAATTTATATCTGGTTAGATTTTTTTTTGTCCCAATATGCATCACTTTACATTTGTTTAGACTGAACTACATTTGATATTTTGATGCCTAAATCTCCAGCTGTGGAGAAGTCTTTCTGCGAGTCCTCATAATTCCACTTGTTTAACCACTGTAAATAATTTGGTGTTACAGCAAACTTGGACTTCTCACTGCTCACTCCTAATTACAGATCATTTATGACAAGGTTGAAAATCCCTAGTCCAGCTCCCCACAAGATCCCTGTTTACATTCCAAAAACAAGCCTTTTTGTCTTATCTGCTTTCTCTTCTTTAACAAGTTTCTAACCCATAGGAGGATATCTTTCCTTACTACATGATTACTGTTCAGTCAGGTGAGGGACTTTCATCAAATGCCTTTGGAAGTACATGTAAACAATGTCTACTGGAACAGCCCTGTTAATATGCTTGCTGACATTCTCAAAGAACGATAAAAGTTTAGTGAGACAGGTATCTGACCTATATCTTCTGCAGGACAAATAAAAATACATTCAGCTTGTTAGCAATCTCCTTGTCTTCCATTACTGATGCCTCCCTATATACTCCATTGGCATCCAGTGGTCCATAAGTTTCTTTAGCTTGTTTCCTGCTTCAAAAATACTTTAAAAAATTGTTATTGTTGACCATGGTGTTGTTTGCAATATGCTCCTCAAAAAGCTTGCATGCATCACTTATGGTCTGCTTGCACTTCCTTTGTTTTCTTTTTTGTTCTTCTCATTTGAACATGACTTCCATTTTCTACAGGAAAACTTTTCTTTTTGACACTTCTTCTTAATCATGCTGCTGATTTCCTTGGCAATTTTCTGTTTAATTACTTATTAAGTCTGACAGCACTGTTCTCACTCCTTTCAACTGGGTCAACAGCATTCACATCTTACACTAGATTCTGGATGGCCATACCTCATAAAATCCAGAGTCTCCTTTCTGATCATTTCCAGAGCACATGTGGTTAGGGCATGAGAAATTTAACCTCATTGTCATGACTGGAACATGCATTTATACATCAGCATGGAGGCTGTCTATTGCTACAGCATTTCATTTGAATGCCTCACGGAATTCATTTCCCATCTCAGAAAGAGAATTCTGATCCAGGTGGCAATACTACATTACTTTTGGAGCATCGAATTGTTATCCATAGCATTTCTGTGGAGAAGTTCACCTATTTTAGGTATTCTAGTCTGCCTGACACTACACTCTATTTGATGTACACACTGACACCACATCCTGTATGCTCTTCCCTGTCTTTCCTATACACTTTACATAGAAAAATAACTCATTTTCACTGATTTACTCTATTCCACCGGAAACTACATGATAGCAACAAAAGACTCAGCCCAAAGAAGGGGGGTTTTTTCTGCTGCAAGGATAGTGTAGTCTTTAAATCAAACACATGTGTACACAAAAATAATGTATGAATAACATTTTTTTTACTTCTGCTATTTTCCCTTTCTGAAATGAACACACACAGAGTATCCTTTAATGGCTAGACAGATATTTTCTTTCAGCAACAGTTCAGTCCATGTCAATAAAATATTTGCTGATTTGATTTAGCAGCAAATAATTGATTGAGAAGGTCACATGTAAAGCAAACATCACCACCATGATTTCCAAACTTTGCCAGAGTAGAAGCAAACAGTTTCTACAATTACTGAAACTAGTCTTGCAAACAGTACGACACTGAAAAACACACACTATTCCAAGGTTTATTTCCTCTAAAATAAAAATTAGTATTCAGAGGTATTTCAGTAGATATTACTAAGAACAGAGGCATAAAAGCTATGCAAGTAATAGCAAGTTACAACTAAGATAGGAAAACCTCAAAAAAAGAAACAGAGAATAAATAGTATCTTAACCATTTGTCTACAAAATCCTGGTTTGTTGCAATTTTACATACAGTAGTCCCAAAGAAATGTGTATCAAGGGCAGAAGTTCTTTACTGTTCTCATTCGCCACGGCTGCTGCTGCTTCTTCTATCGAATTTATATCCTGCAAGGGTTTCTCCTCTTGCAATGGATAATCCTTATTACAACAACCCCTGTGAAGTGCATGATGCTGAAAATGACAGGCTCAAAGTCACCCAGTAAGTTTCGTGGTCAAGCAAAGACTAACCTTGTATCTCCCATCTACCCATTCCAAGACTACAACAATTATACAACACTGGCTCTCCTTTCATTTGTACATGACTAAAGAAAAGTGAGATCAATCTGTTTACCATGCTGAGCAAAAGTTCAAGGATACCATCACTATGCCCACTCATTCCACATTAACTTTTAAATATTTGCCCACATATTTTACTAGGAAGCTGTCTTATACCACCCATGTACTGTGGTACCTCAGCTCACAAATGTTTCAGTTCACGACCAAATCGGGTCATGAACAAAAATGTAAGAAAATTTTTTACTCAGGTTGTGAACTCCGCAATCGCGCCCATCTCCCCTCACCTCCCAGCACGCCTGCAATCATGCCAGTCTATGACTGCGGTCACACTCATGCAGGGAACACGGGCGTGATCATGGTCGTGCTGGGGGAGGGGGGAGATGGCTGCGGTCATGCTGAATAACAATGTTAATATTCTAACAGTCCCATCCACCCTGTCAAGTTCATCCCACCACACCTTCCCTCAGGTCTTTCCACCAGGCACCTTCTGTACATTTGATCTGGTGAAAACAAAGGACTGGACCAGCAAGTGACAAGTGCCTACCACAAAACCACTCACTGAAGCAAGATTTGAGCCACAAACACTTAAGACCTCTGCCATATATCTACTTTTACAACATTTATTTTATGAATTTAAACAGGGGATCCTGAGGCACAGGTTTGTCCACAGCCACAAACTGAGTATAAATGGATATATGTTCAGAAGTCCAATCTTCCAAATTAATTAATTCCAACCCAAATTAATGTTCTCAGTTCTTTTTGAAAACTCACCTCTGCTTCATGTTATTTCCTTCAAAAATTTGCTTCTCTCCTAGACTCTCTCCACAATTCATTCCCCTTGCACTAATTTCCATCGATCATTAATTTCCATTATTTCCCCCAAAATCATTTATCCTTCCAAACATTAATTTCCACTAGACTTCTCTGCTTCCCCACCCAAAACTATTCCCCATTTTAGTTTCTGACCACTCCCCAGAAAAATTACGAACTCTTCTCACAGAGACAGCCTGCCTCCATTTTTGTAGGGAGCTGCTGTGCACTATTTCTTCAGTAAGTCAGCTTGCCTGTGCAACTCTTCTCTTCTGCACTGTTCCCTATTCCTATGGCAGAGGCACTTGTGTGAGGCCAACAATGATCTTTTGAGATAGGGAAAGTGTGAAGCTGCATACCTTTTTAATGCTTTATATTGGTAATGTGTCTCCAAAAACCTCAAGACATTTTCTAATTGTTCCAGCCATATGAATGTGCATTGATTGTTAATTATTGTTCTGCCCTTTTCCAAAATGGCCTATTTGGTACACTGTATGCATTAAGGACAAATTCACAATTGCATATTAATCAAATTGGTATTTGACTCAGAGAATAAGTTTGGCTGATTCCAAACACAATTAATATAAATGATCTAAGCTCAAGATGGAACCGTAAAGTTATGCAGCTCTATACAGAAAATAACAGTTTGAGTTATAATATCTCTATCTGGACTACACTGTTAGGAGCTTTGGGCCAAGTGTATGGAATGAATATTTCCCCAGGTTTTTTTAAAGTAGGTTACAATCAACCCAATATGTATTTTTAGCTTCACATTTTTTGTTCATATTTTATAAAACTAAAACTAGAAACAGAAAGATATACTGACCAAATATAGAAGTCATGGTCAAAAGAGGTACCCTGCATCAGTAAAGAGATTAAAGGTATAGGCAAACTCAGCCTTTTATTCCTAGTGGGATGAATACACGAATACATGCCACCTGGCTTATAACTACTTTGCAAAGCACCAAGATTTTGTTTTCTTACTTAATAACTGGAAAGCAATCAACAGCTACAAGGGAAAGTGTAGGTGTTCTGAAAAACTGTGGATGCTACTGATTCAATGCCAGGAAAGACACAGCATATATTAACTCTCATCTTTTTCAGCATTTACCCTATGGCATAAGATCATGAACATTAACTTGTATATAATAATCACACATTCAGAAAAAGGATCCTTTACAAAATGATGCCTATTTCCCAGTCATCATGCAGGATACAATAAAATGCACAACACTCAGAAGATGCATGATGCAGAAACCTTGCTAAAACTGAGTAGGTCTGAGTCTGTTCAGTAGTATTTGGATGGGAAACTGTATGGGAACACTGCGTACCTCACTTGGCGTTTCAGGATGGAAGAAAGGTGAAATACAAATGTCAGAAATAAATATGGTAAAATGAGTGTATGTGTGCCTTTGGCAAACGAATATTCTGAGGCTATCTGGCAATGCAAGAACAAAGTTCCATATGTTCACAAGACACAGTCCCATCATTTTTTAAACTATGATGTTCAATCTCATTCTGCTGCACAGGTCTCTTGTTTAAAATTATTTTACAAACTGTATGTTGCCAGGAAACCTAGATCATGTGACAAATAACACATACAATAAATAAACACGTGCTCAACTAGGCAGCTCAACTATTGTCTAGATTGCACCCAATTTTTATTTGTACTTGTTAAGAGCCTTTTTGACAAGCAGTAATAGCATGGAATTCCATTCAGATGGTGTTTCCAAATAGGTTCAAATTCAGGCATAAAATCTCCAAGATGTAAGACTACAAAAAGAGTAGCCCATTATAAAAATACTACAAAATATTAAAATATCTCTTAATTGCACACAAGAATACTAAACGAACGACTGTTATTTTTTTTTAAAGGACTCTACTATTGCCTAGCAGCACCCAATTCATACAAGTGAGACGGAAGAATGAGACAGGGATTCCTAGGAGGCAAATCAGCCGCCCTCAACAACCCCCCTAACTGCTAGAGATCATGGGTCCTTCAGGTAGAAGCAAGTCTTCAGCTGGCAAACCTGTCTGCTATGCTAAGAAAAAGCTGTAAACCTAACGCTTTCTTTCCCTCAGTCTGAGCCTTTCAAAAGGGAGGGGAAAGGAGCAACCTGGAGGGTGGGTGTGCACTGTGCACTTATCCTTATTCCCTGATCCAAATGTCCTTGCCCCATTGATAAGGGAGGAAAGGGAGATGGTTAGCAGGGTAAGAACTGAGCAAAGAAAGGTACCTCACGATCTCTTCAACTGCAAGGGGTGTGCCTTTAGAGCTTTGGGCTTCCTTGGCCAATTTTTCTTTGGAAACCAATCTTCTCTCCTCACAGGAGACTTGCTACAGCCCCTCTGCTTGAGCTGGATACTTTCCAGATTGCAATGGCTTTCCCCAGAGCCTGTTCCATTTGGAATGGAATGTAAATTTGGAGATTCAGAGGGTGGAATAAGGGGTGAGGAGCCACTTCTTTACCATACACGTATTTTAAATTAATGGGTCTTACATGTCAAAATTAAGTATGTGGAGTGCATTTTTCCTCACTGAAGCACTTTCTGTGCAGTTCAGGTCTTCTAGATGGACAGAACAGGCAGGGTTCTGTATCTGTTAAATAAAATGGCAAATCTCTCACTTAACTAAAATGGAAAAGTAGAAACAATAAGTTCTAAGCTTCTGAAAAGTATTTAACATTAAGTACGAAGTGCATGTCTGTATCTTACATTACTTACATATCATAAAAATGCACCAAGAAGGCAATTTTGACTATACTTTCCAGCAAAGCAAAAACAGTCCTCATTCTTTTTTACTTGCTATACTAATTACACTAAAATGGCTCTTCTAGATTTATACTTTTAGCTTCAAAACAAAAGCAAAGAAGTATTGAAGTAATGCATTAAGGAGAAAAAGACTGATAGTGATGATGTCAAACTTGGATTTTACATTTTAATGCTTTGTTAAGCTTTTATTAGCTGCTGTTACCCAGCTCTCTATTATACTACAAAGATGAAGGCACAAAGTAAGATCCCTTAAATAAAACATTTTAAGTCTCTTTGGAGTGTTGCACTTTCATTCTTCATGTTCAATATTCATTCTTCCTACATACCATATTACCAATTCCATGATACTTTGACACTCAAATTATTCAGTGATATCCTAATCATGATTTGTAGCTAAGAGTAGAAGAAACGTTTTTCCCCCTTCTAACAAATTTATATTGGGGGCAAAAAGGTAAAAACAGGAAGCAAAAGAGAACAACATAAATGGCACTAAAATAAGATTACAAAGTTTGCAATCCTATACTTTGTTATGTTTAAGTAAGGTAACATCTAATTAGACATGTATAAAATTGCATTTTGAAGAGTTAAAAGAAACTCACTGATGATAATTCTTACTCTACCATAGATATGCTTGTGGAACAACTAGAGTAAAACAGTATCAGAATCTAATACGACAGACTGAACGAATGATGTTTAATTTTATAGTGCGTGTGTGTGTTCACCCTATGTCAATCAAAATAGATCACATAAATTCATTCTGCATCTGTAAAATGTATAGGCTGTACATTTTATATGAGATGTGTAATCCTATATAAGCTTAGAAAGATAAAAGGCATACCAAAAAGGCCTGGATGGAACAAAGTTGTAGGCTTTTTCTGGGTAAACTTGCATAGGATTGCACATTAAAATCTTATAAGTTAAACTTAACTTATTCCAATATTTTAGACACTTACCTGGAAGTAAATCAGTTGAACTCAATGACTTACTTCTAAATAGAGATCTACTCTTAGTGTAACAAGCAACCCCCATTGTTTAGATGCAACCACAGCCCTGATGTCAAGATAATACAAGAAGAATATCTTAATGGTGCTGTGACTTAATGGCGCACAACATCCTTTTACTGGTTTTGCTTGCTCAGGGACACATTTCTTGCATAGAACATTTCAATTCTTGAGTCATATTCATAATCAGCAATCTGACTGATAGATTATTTATTTATTTAAAACATTTATATCCCGTCCTTTCCAATGAATGGCTTAGGATGGCTTACAGTGATATGTAAGATTATGTGCCCAATGAGAGACAATTTGTGTCCTATTGGCAGAAGAAAAGAATGCACCTGGTTCTAGAAGGTCCTCGGTCAATGACTTCAGGGGCTACATCCACCCAGCTTTATCCAGCCATGGCATCAAAGAACATCAAAGTTGAAGGTAAAATTTCCTAAGGTGAACTGAAATATTCTTTCAATTTTGGTTTACCTTAAGACTATTAAATGACAATGAAGACTATTTAAAGGTTCAGGCTGAGTCCTCAAAAAACCCTCCTGCCAGATCTGCATCAGTTTTGGTCAGTGATATAGTTTGCCATATATTCTAATTAACTGTGGTTTGGGATAGTGGGAAGACATTTTTGTGTATGTCAAGATGTCATATTAACATCAGGTAGGCCAATTTCATTGCCTTCCTCATAATAGGTCCATCTTTTCTCCTAGTTGCTCTCTGAAGCTGGTTAATGTAGCTGTGTTTGATATAAGATATCCCGTTTTGTTCAAGCAAGGACTTTGAGCTGGATAGTGTTAGGCAATCTGCAATAATCCTTAAGTAGCCTTAAGGGGCCTATGAGCTCTGAGTACCCCGAATTAGTCCAGTATTGAAAACTGGGTTCTGCCATACCAACACAGAATGAGCAAAAAGCTCAGTCCCATACTGGTCTAACTATGTCCTTTCTATCAGATATACCCAGCTCTTGGGTCTTGAATCACATGTTGTTCTCCCTTTCTGTTACCAGGTTGTACTGTTTAAAACTCAACTCTCAACCTATTCCTGACCATTTTGAAGTAGGAGTAGGGCTAGGGTTTATTTATGTTTATTAATTCATTACATTTATATGCCATACCTCTTAGACAAAGGCTCTCAGAGTATACTAGTTAGCAACCCAAGTAACTCACTTTCTTTATTTTAATATTCATATGCCACCCCATTCTCATAGGCTCTGGGCAACTTACAAGAAATTAAAACCAGCAGTGATTAAACTCAATTAAAACAACATTAAAATATTAAAAACTTACCATGATATGTTGACTACAACTCATCAGTTTCAAAGGAATCTAATTCTTTTCCACTGATGTTGTTGGGGCAGCTTCAATTTCACTGCAAATGTTTATTAGTTTCATTGCACAATGACACATAATTTATACCTATGACATGTATGTAGTTGCTCATCTCCTTTTAGGAACAATCACTTAGAAAACATTAATTACAACTTTGAATGTACAGGCAGTACTTTAGTTATGAACGTCTGGGTTACAAGCAACATTTACTTATGAACAAACTGCCCTAATGCAAGAACAAATCCTGCCAGACAAATCTTATTTCATTTTTTGACTGGGTAACCTCCCAAATGGATTGTGGGAATGCTCTGGTCATAATCTATCTAGACTTTAGCAAAGCCTTTGACAAACTGCCCCAAGACATCCTGATTATCATACTAGCAAAAAGCGGGCTGGACAGTGGACCCAGCCATTAGGTAGACCCATAATTGGCTGCAAAATTGGACTCAAAGCGTGCTTATCAATGGCAAGGTTCTGTTCTGTGTGCAGTACTCTTCAACATTTTTATTAAAGTTGTAGATGAGGAAATACAAGGAAAGCTAATTAAATTTGCAGATGACACAAGCTGGGTGGAATACTATACCCTGGAAGACAGAGATAAGATACAGGGTGGTCTTGATAGGTTAGAACGCTGGGCAGAGAATAACAGAATGAAATTCAATAGGGACAAATGCCAAGTCCTCCACTTAGAAACAAGAAACCAAATGCACTGCTGCAAGTGGGGAATACTTGGCTCAACAATACTGCAAATGGGAAGGATCTTGGGGTTGTTGTAGATCACAAGCTGAAGATGAGTCCACGATGCAATGTGGCTGTAAAAAGGGCAAATGCTATTGTGGGCTACGTTAACAGAAGCCTCACTTCCAAAACACATGAACTACTAGTTCCCCTATACATAGCACTAGTCAGACCTCACCTAAGTGCTGTGTCCAGTTCTGGGCACCTAAGTTTTAAAAATGTGCAGAAAAGTTAGACAGGGTACAGAGAAGGGCAACAAGATGATTCAGGCACTGGAAAACCCTATGAGGAAAGATTGAGAGAAGTGGGCATGTTCAGCCCCAGGAAGAGAAGACTGAGGGGAGATATGATAGCACTCTACAAGTATCTGGAAGGCTGTCACAAAGAGGAAGGACAACTTATCTTCTCATTCATTCTAGAGTGCAAGACATGGAATAATGGACTTAAGTTAAAAGAAACCAGATTTAGACTAGATACCAGAAAGAATTTCCTCACTTCAGAGCAGTATGACAATGGAACCTATTGCCTGAGGAAGCTGTGGGCTCTCCCTCGCTGGAGACATTCAAAAAGCATTTGGAGAGTCATCTAAAGGGAATGGTATAACTTAATGTCCTGCAATAGCAGGGGGTTGGACTTGATGGCCTTCTGGTCCTTTCCAATTCTGTATTCTACTCCCACTTGCAGGAAGAAGCCAACTATGAGTGACTGTACAGTGCGCATCTGCACACTTGTGTATGAACATGGATTTTGAAGAATTCCAATGTTACCATTTGTGTAAGACACGACCACTGTGTGATTCTTTAAATAAGAGATTAACCAACTGATAGTATCTATAAATGTCTACTCAGAAGTAAGGCTAACTGAACTCCACAGAACTTACTCAAGAGAATTTTGTCTGGAACGTTTGAATAAATTATGTTTCCTTTAACATTTCAGTATATAAAGTACAACCTTATTTCCTATAGTTTTCTAGGGACCCAAGACTATTGTTGTAAAGTAGTCTCCACTGTTATTCTAATAACAACCCAGTATCAGGGAGCTTTTAAACACAGGTATGATCCTACAAAATTGAAGCACTTTTATTTAGTTGGAACTCAACGAAAGGGTATTAAAATCAATGGGATTTTACCTAAGGAAAATGTAGGAATGTGGGTTGGAAACAACTTTGAAGACAGGAGGTAAATGCTTTCTATATTCTAAAGTAAATATGTATTCACTTGACAATGAAGGAGAGTCAAATGGATTGAACAGCTTTTTCATTGAGGTAGGTTAGCCAAGAGCCAATGATTTGCCAAAGCTACACAGTGCACTTCATGGCTAAGCAAGGACTAGAATCCAGAGCTCCCAAGTCCCAGTCCAACAATCTAACCACTTCATCACACTGGCTTTCTAGAAAGAGTTTCAGGCGATAATCCAAGGCCAAAATTAAAATAAAAATGGAGGGTAAAATGCACAGTTAAAAAGGTGAAATGCTATTCAGTGTGCTTCATCTTGAAATTCAGAACATGTACTTTAAATACCTATTGAACATAAGTTTGGATCTGTACAAGATGTTTTTACACAATTTTCTTTGCTTATGTGAAAATTTCCGGTATAAATGAAGCAACAGTCTACAAGTATCTGTCAAGAAACTGTTTTAAAAAGTTGTATCCCAATTCAATTCATTAATTAAGATGGAACTCCAGATAGCAAAAGAGAGCTCTGATCCATGAAAAGATAGATCACTAAGTCAAAATGATTATATGCCAACAACTTCTTGCAACTAAGAATTTTCCTGTGCATTTGAAAGACAAATTAGACTGGGCACTTGGTCTTTCAACTTAGCTGGACAATTTGTTTACTTTTTCATAGTATCTAATATCACTCTTGTGGAAAAGCTAAAACATTATTGTTCTGCTGATTCTGTCACACTAGCATAACAGCCAGAACTACTACAAAAAACATCTAGGCTAATGAACAGCTTGTGTGAACACCTTGTTTAACAGTTTGAAGAACACTTCATGAAATGCTTTGTGTAGCAGCTTGAAGAATGGCTTGTGCAAGCGGAACCAAAGAACTGGATACGACCCTTGATCAAAGATAAAAATGGGGTCTATAAGCAGTACAGGCTTTGTCATACTAGAATGACACTATTATGCATTGAACAATTGTTTTGTTTTGTTATTTTTTTCACAAATGTACTTTATTAGACTCTAGTCTAAGTCCTGATCCACTATAATTGGTTCTCAGAAGGTTCCTCCAATTTTCTAAAAAAGCTTTTGGGAGTTATAGTAGGGAAGAGAGCTTTTTTCTGTTCAATGTACTCAGAATCCAAAATCCACATGAATCAAACTGTCCTAATGTATTGCAATAACTTAAAGCAGGAGGGACATGGCCTACCAAATTTTCATGTTAGGAAGCTTATAATTAAAATTAACTAGTTAACAACAAAACAAAATAGCTACTGTACTCTAATACTGACACAAGCAGATATGTATTGAAACGAGTAGGTACATCTGTACTACAATGGTATTTCAAGAATTTTCATATAACTTTGCTCAGGAAATATTATAGTGTATTGGTACATCCAGTTGCCAAAATTGCCATTTGCAATTAAAAATTAAAGCTGGCACTCATTCTATGCAGACAATTGTCTAAAGGAAGCTGGCGGCCTTTACTGTTTACAGTGCTACTGCTGTATCATGACTTCATTCAATCTGGAAATTTGCATTTTAATAATTTAATATTCTCACATTTATTTTCAGCTTGAATCGTATTTCAATCACACTTTCAAACAACAGTAGCACAAATCTTTTATTTTTTGGCATCTATGTGATAATTTAACCAAATATAAAATCCCTTGCAGTTCAAAATGTAAGGATTGGCCACAATATAAGTCAAAGTCAAGCAAAGATTTACATAAGTGATTACATGTTTCTCAGGCAACCAGCTAATCATATGCATAATTAAGCATATGCATAAGCATTTTCAAAATGTCTAAGTACTTGTTTTTCATTTGCAATGGTCTAACACTACTTAAATTCTTACTAAAATACTCAGTCCAAAACACTGTGCTTCTGTACAAACTATCTTGACACGTAAAGCTAATGTATTATTTTGCCTTTCTCTTTCAATTCATTTTTTCTTTTTAATACCCTTTCCTTCTTCCACCTAGTCTCCACATTTTACCACCCAGGAAAAGCTGACTGTGTTTGATGCTGTTTGCATCAACCATGACAGTGACAGTTCGGGGAACAATTTTCAGAATGGGGGGTGGGGGAATATATAATTATATATCAACTATAAAACATGTTTTCCTATCCATCCCCAGTCAACAATTCTATGTCTCCAAAATATGCAAACACAGAAAACTTCAACAGTCCAAAAAGATTAACAGAATATCCCCTAACCCAGAATTCAATTGGCACAGTTTAAGCAGCATATGTGACCTTGGTGTATTATTACAGGCATGCTAACAGTATAATCCTATACATAACTTCTTGGAAATAAATTCCACTGAGTTCAGTATAGCTTTCTGCAAGAAAAATGGGTATATGATTGCAGCCTAAATTAAGTATAAAAAAGGACCCATATATGTGTGAGAGGTTTGCTTAAAATGTAGGGTGGGGAGAGGCAGAATCTAGCTTTTACATCCCATCTCAAGTAAACAGTTAAATGCTTGTTCATTTTTTCTCTCTTGTAAACAACAGGATTTCAAATTTCTTAATTTTGTGGGATTTATGCCAATGGGTTTAGCCAGTGCTTTTTTTGTGAAAAAAAAAAAAGGTGCCAGAACTCAGTAAGCACACACACCAATCCCAAGCGGAGCAGCATCCCAAGCAGCTATCTCTCACTATCAGATAGCAGATAGCAGACACAATAGCAGCCTGCAGGCACTATGTTAATGATGTTTGCTGCTGATCTGCTATGCCATTCAAAATCACTTCCTAAAATCCATTGAAAAAAAGGTGCCCGCCGTTCCGGTGCGTTCTATGACAAAAAAAGCCCTGGGTTTAGCCATAACTAATTTAAATAAAAGCACTAACTCACAGAAATATTTTTTCTCACTATGTTTTACTAAACAATGTAATCTCTTATTAATCGCATTAGCCATATTATGTTGCCTACTTTAAAGAAAATGTAAAGAGAGACAGTAGTATACAGTAAAGTATAAATAATATCCTTTATGTTTGCCCTACTATACTTTACTAAATAATACTTTAATAAATAATGTTGGACCTCAACAGTCATTTGGAAGATGTTCTGTGGAAAGTAATCTGCTGCTACAAAACAATGAAGAACCTGAGGCATCAGTTCCAATGGTTCAAGACAAGATATACTGGGCATGATGCACATCAAGCTATATGTGTTGCGATTCTATTGTAATGAATGTGAGAAGGATATAGTAAGGCTCTAATCCTATGCATTCTAAGAAATAAGCCCACTTAAGATGGTGTTATTTCCACAAAACAATGCACAGAATTGGGCTACAGAAGTGTTTAAACTTTTGTGAATTATGCATTACCCAGCGCATGCCACTGATTTCAAAGGAAGCAGTGTGCATGAAGGATACACTACAGTGTCCATTTTCAGTATGATCAACTAAAGCAGCATACAGAAGTAAGTACTAAACAAAACCAACTGTACAAAGGAAGTGCTATGACCAAATAAATTTGTACTTTTAAAGGGAATATTCAGGAAATGATCAATTTACCATTTCTCCAAAATGCATGGCCATAATTAGTAAGTAAATAAACAAAACAGTTCTAATGTAATGGTACAACATACAAAAATTGACCTTTCAATTATATTACATGCAGAAAAATTATCTTGGCTTAAGGCTCTTCAACAGCACTAGACCTTTTGAACAAATGTCAAGTACATTATTTTTACAAAAGCATTTGTTACATTGCCCTTGATATTTACCATGTGTAATCTAACATCAGACATAAGTTTTCCCAAAAGTAAACTGAAAAATTCTAATTTATTTTAATCGAGATACATAGTCATGCACAGTCTGGAGTATTAGAGTGCAACACAGCCATAGCATATGGCAATAAGCATGCAAATAAAGTTGTACAGAAATGACTAGCATTATTTTAAAATATCCCCCTTAAGACTATTATCATCAATTTTCAGAAGTTGCATCCTATTCTAAACTGCCAGTTAAGTATCTCAGGATGGTATTAGTCATAGCAGTACTATCTGTACATTTATGAAACTTGATATAAGTGCATTTCTTTGTATGTAATCATTCCATAACCTATTCTTAAAAGCAGCCCAAAGTAGTCAAATGTCTGCATTGATAACATAATATTCCACATAGGGATGAAATATCTACAAAATTCAGTTGCAACTATTGGATGAAAAATTAATGGAGAAACTTTATTGACTTCAGTTATAAAAACTACACAACTTTTGTGATGCTAAAGGATGTTATCTGGAAATCCTCATCTTAATACCACTTGTGGCTTAGCTTCCTTGACTTCTCTGGTAGGTTAGGACCTGCAGCATAATAGCTTATACAGGCTGAAATGCTGTAGTAACAGTCAGGAGTAGCCCTAGGATAAATAACAAAGGGTGTAATTTGGTTCATTTCCAAGTGTCTGGTTAGTTTGCTTATACTGCTTATGGTCTTCATAGAGCCAGTTGGTGTAGTGGTTAGAGTGCTGGACTGAGGGTCTGGGAAATCTGGCCAGAGGAAGCTCACTGGGTTACTTTGGGACAGTCACAAATTCTCAATACAACCTTGCTTATAGAGTTGTTGTTGTGAAGATAAAATAAGAGAGGAGGAGCAGTATGTAAGCCGCCTTGGGTTCTTCACAAAAAAAGCAAGATATAAATGCAATGTCATAATAAAACAACCTTCCTGAATGTAGGGTCCTTCTAATGTCCTGCAGTTTAATGATGGGTGTTGTAGTCTAGTACATTGGAGGGCACCAGATTAGAGAATGCTGATTTATAGTACCAGTTTTATAGTACTGATGATATATAGTACTAGTATTTCTAGTACTTATAATGGGTGATGATTTTGTTACAATGGAAAGCCATATTCTGATTTGTATCCAGAAAATAAATTGACATGGAAATTGAAAAAGAAACATATTTTAAAGCTGTGTGATGGAAGATTATTTTTTGTTGATACTACTCAATCTGCAGAATTTTGAAAACAAAGTTAAGACATTAACTGCTTTTTTGCACCCTAGCTCATTGAAGACATTACCCTCACAAAACACAGAACAGGTATGCACACATGCTGCAGCTTAAGCAAGCCCATGAGTCACTTAGCCATTGTGATCATGAGAACCAGGCCAGTGAGTTCACTGAGCTGAACCTAGTGCCCCCTTCAGCTCAGCCCCACAAGCTCACCCCTTAAGGCTGAGTGGGGTGGAACAGAGTGGAACTTACTTCAGAAGCTTCTGTTGTGTCTGTAGTCAGCTGGTGCAGAATAACACCATTTCTTGAGATGAATTCAGCTTTTTTGAGCAGTGAAAATGTGATTAAAATATTACAGTAAAACTGTTTTTATTAATTACAAGCATTATTGGGGACATATTTACAAAATACATAATCTGTATGTATACCAACCATCCTTATAGTCAAAATTATTTCCAGTAATAGCTAATAAATTCATCATAATAGGAATAAAGTATGTTTTTCAAAGCCCCCTACAGACAGACACAAACAGTAATAGCTAATTGAAAGTTAGCTAATGGAAGTTGGATTAATACTTTTCATTATATTTAAGGTGTATATACAAATCTAATGATCATGAACTATTTTTATCTGTTCCCTACAATCATTTCCATACCTGAAATAGCTCTTTCCAAATATTATTTAGACAGCTATGTGTGATCAAATGCAATTACCATGAATAAAAGTCCCTGGAATGAAGAAATCTGGAGGAGGAAAAAACTTGAAAATGCATTTCCTACCTATTTCACTAGTAAACATTTCTCTTTTTTAATATGCATTCATTGATGAACTATGAACAATATCTAAAAATTACCAAAGACCTAAAAATGTAGTAGTGAACAAACAAGCAAAGGAGTAAATGAATGAATGGATATTGCAGAGATGCAGTAGTAACCTATAAACATTCACAAATATTTAAAGCTTGGGGGGGGGGGGGACACATTTGCTTCCAGTCATTCTCTTAGTAAATCTTATCAGTTTTTCCAATTTCCCCTTTTTGCCTTACAAATAATATCAAGGCAGACTTCATAAAATAGATTCCCAAATGAAACAGTAAAACATTAGTTTGCAACACATCCATTTTGCATATTCCTGAGATTCCTCCTCAAGGGCTAACAGCTTTATTGATGCCCTAAAATAATCAGGCTTCTAACCGAATGCCTCAGATTGTCAGTGCTTTTGTCTGCCAGAAGAGCAGATGGAACACACATTTGCAATTCACATTATGCTAAAATAACTAGCATTTTCTGATTTCTAACTCCCAGTCACTAACACAGATTAAATCTGCACTTGACTCAAGGCTTCATTAAAGAGCTGAGGGAAAATCCCGCTATGTCATTCTTCTGTAACTCATGTTTTCACAAATGTCAGGTTGGCTAAGGGGATGTTTAAAGTATTCAACATTGCTCTCTTCCAGGTATCATTACTCTGGGTAATATCTGAACAGAACATTCTCAGAAGATGCAACAAGAAGAACAACCCCTACCCACCAAAAACTAAACTGACAAAAAATGAATAACTTTAGAGAATTAAAGGATTCCATGGAATGGTTAATTAAGACATTGTCAGATGGAATAGTCATGTTAAACATTCAGTGGGACTGAAGCAAGGGACATTTTATTCCCATCCTAGTGATCCCTGCATAAAAGGTGTTTTGGAAGATTTGTTATAAGGTTGTTGACTTGCTTTAAGATTGCTGATTATATGAAGTCTTCTCTCTCACAGACATAAAAATGTAAGAATGAACCTTACTATGTCCTTTAGAGAATCATTCTGGAAACTTTCCTCCACCTGCTTCTCTCCAAACATTTTGGATCTCAACTCCCATCAGTCTGAGCTTGCATAGCCAATGGTCACAAATCCCAGGTTCAAAACATCTGAATGGGAATGCTGCATTATGATAATATAAGACTAAGCTTTTCAAAAAACCTTTACATATGTTTTGCTTTTCCATCCATCCGGGGTTTGAAAATGTGTGAAGAAGCTGAAATTACATCACTTTTATGCCACTTGGAGGTAGCTTCATTGTTGACTGGCGCAGCCATTGTTTGCTCTACAAAAGCCTACCTGTTAAGAATCCACCTCCTGATCTGTTATGCAGAAACAACTGGGCCCAACCGATTTAAAAGAAAAAGGGGAAGAGCAGTGCAGTGGGACTACTTGTAAAATCAGCATTACTATTTGCGAAATTGTCTTCTGAAGAAATGGTAGAAAAATTCATATACGCACATACAGACCAGTTGTTATCTCTGGAAAAGGTTAGAAAGATGGTATAAGAGTATGTAAATATTGTAATTACTGTACAGAATATTGTGGTAATAATTCATAACTGGGTGGAGATGGTTAACTATGAACTGTAATGTCACTGCCCATACTGTATTTAGAGATCTGGCATTGGGTGCTATAATTTAATGGAATTAAAATGAGACATATCTCTCACTGCACATGCCTTATGGTGAACTGTTCTTGTGTAACATGTATGATATAGCTGCTGCTATGCTTCCTTGACAATATTTCTTTTATAAAAAACACAGGAGTTGTAAGTGCTTAATTCTAGCAATCAACAATAGATAATGAAAATATGTTTAGCCACATTACAGTCAAAATTAAGCACATGAGTCTAGCTCTCTTTCATTGACACCATTAAGATTTAATGCACTTTGAAGTGAGCCCTTTGTATTACTTTACTGGGAATGGCAACAAATCTAAATGTAGGTATGCAATGTGCCAGTTAAAATGTCAACAGTGGGCTGGTATCAATGGGGTTCAACAGAAAGATGTTTGGCCTTGAGCCTCAGTTTACAACCCTCTTCACATATAAAATCTCCCTCTGTGAAAGGCATCCATGGTGAATATAGCTACTGTATAATCAATGTAAAACTGACTGAATGAAGACACCTACTGCATGATATTAAGTGACCAACTGTAGAATTATGAACTGGCAAATCTATGATTTAAATTGCATACTGCCCACTAACTGTAACAGATAAGAAGATGAATTATGAAACAAAAAGTTCCTTCTTTGAATTTTGCATCTTCCATGAACTTGCTAGGTGATCTTAGGCACTCTATCTCATCCCAAATTCCTGATCTGCAATGTGGGGGGTAATAATACTTACTTTACAGGGTTGTTGGAAAGGTAACAACTTAATGCTTATGAAGTGTTTTGGACACTCGAGTCTTCAAGTGCATTATGCAGGTGAAAACTACTGTTGTGATTCCATCTCTAAAATGGAGATAGTAACAGGCCTACTTTACAGGAGTGCTGAACCTTGTAAGGTGGTTGAAAAAAGCAGGTGCTTTGAAAACTTAGACTCACCTTAGACTTAGATATTTAAGAGCCATTATTATTATTATTATTATTATTATTATTATTACTGAACTATAGATTGTGATGCACTTGTGCATATTAGGAGCAGTATACAGAGTAAGAACATAACGTTTTTAAGTAGTAATCTCTCCTTTTACCCGAAACACCTATAAATTATGTGTACAAAAGTAGCTATGGACAATCCTATTTGAGTTATGGTTCTTACAGCCATTTCTGCAGAATCTGCAGGAAACCCTGAAATTTCCTATGGCAATTTGCTTTCCTAGGACCATTCCAATAACCCATTACAGGCAGTACTTAAATAATTTCAAAATGAAGGTTCATATCTCATCCTTCTTGTTGGGTTCATTAGCTGCACCTATACCTCCTAGTTAACCAACACATCCTCATCCTCCAGTCCAGAAAATGAAAACCTTCTGTTTGTACCACTTTTGGGAAAGCTGGAAAGCGTAAGGCATTCCATAATTGTCTTTACCACTGCTTCACCTACTATACATTTCACTTCTTGGAGGTGGTAATTATTGGAAGGAAAGAGTCCATTCAACCTTTAGTTAGCATACTCCAAGGAAGCAACCCTTTCTTCCAATCCCAATGCCAGCAGTGGCAGATTAATATAGCCATATGTCCCACAGTTTCAACAACATAACATTTGGTACATCACACTCCTTAAATTTATGCCCATTACTCACAAGGAGCTCTTTCCACATACTACCCTGGTGCTCCCATACACACAGTGAAAATGCCTGCCCATTTACTATAATTATTATTCCAAACAATTCAGGGAGGCTTCTATGGACGTTCTCATACATGACATGCGCAGCTCAATCCTATGTATGTTTAACTTTTAAGCTCAATATTCAACAGGCTTACTTTCAGATGAGGGCGCAGAGATTTACGGCATCACAGTGCAATCTTATACATGCTTACTCAGAAATAAGTCCCACTTAGTTCAGTGGAGCTTACTTGCAGGTGAGTACAGGATTTAAGCTTTAAAGTCTTAAATCTTCTTGGATTTGTCAGTATGCTTAAGCATTTTTGTGTCTGTAATTTGAATTTACATTTATTTTGAACAGCTCCTTGTTCACTTTCTGCTTTGCATTCACCACATCCACACATGTGGGCAAAAAGCGCAAAGCAGCTTTCACTGCTATATTATGTGAAAACGCCCTCAAAGGTTACCAGTCCTTGTAAAGTCATCCAATGGGGGTGGATGCTTCACTGTCAGGCAGCATCACCTCCACTGAACCCTACAGATGCTGTTCTTGGAGCATCACAACTACAGCTCGGTGGCATAGCACGTCCGACCCCACCTCCACACAACCACAGCGTGTCCCCTATGTCCATTCAGTCTAGCTACTCTTCTGTCAGGTAGGTGCTCCTCCCACTGCACCCATGTGGCAGTACAATCACAGCCTCAGAGCGCGCGGCTGCCCCGGCCACCCCGCGGTACTCACACGAACGCGTGGTAGATGAAAGCCCAGCCTCTGGGTCTCTCCAGCACGTTGTAGAGATAGTTTTGCAGCTTCCTGTACTTGGCGTTCCGCCGGTAGATCGGGTTGCTGCTGTAGGAGAGTGGCTTCCCCAGCAGGCTCATCCGGGCTCCTCCTCGCTTGCCTCTCCGGCTGTCTCGCAAGCCAAGCCCGCCGCCGCCGGTGCCCAACAGGAGCAAGCCGTCCGCTCGCGGGGGAGCCGAATTCAGGAGCACCCTGCCCCGGCCGGACTCTACATCCTTCATGCCGCTGCTGCTGCCGTGGCGCCCCGCCGAGCTGCTCTTCAGCCAGAGCCCGGCGGAGCCGCCCTCGTCGTCTCCTCCGCTGTTGCTGCGGGGCATGGCATCACGGCGGGGGCAAAAGCGGCGGCGGCAGCAACAGCTAAGGGTGCGGACACCCGCTTGTCTGGAGGTGGGAGGCGAGCAGCCTCCTCTAGGAGCTGAAGAAAGGCGGCGAAGGAGAAGAAGGCGGGAGAAGAGAGACTGGAGCTGGAGGCGCCTTGCGCTTTCCCCACAGCTCCCGCCAAGCAGGAAGGGGGCAGGGGGAGCCGTGGGGGCCACCTTGCTAAGCCACAGCAGGGAGTGAGGAGGCTTCTGGGATCGAGGGCGAGGGAGGGAAAACAGATGAGACGGCTCCCCTTACACGCGCCTGCTCCTGGAGATTGCCGTTGGCCTTCTGTTTCCCTCAGAGGCTGCGAAGCCGCCTCAGCTCTTCGGCTCCTTCTCTTTATTGCAAAACTTCGGAGGAACAAGAAAAGAGCGTCTAGTCACAGCTCTAGCGCGCAACAGAGTGGCACTCTTCGCCTTACAGCCAGAGCCAGGGACATCCACAAATGGCACAAGGAGAGCCGAACGAGGCGGGAGAGAGAAGAAGCCGGCTGTCTTGATTCACGGAAACTGTAAACATTCTCTCTCGCTCCTGCCGCTACTCTTGGCTTGTCAGTGCATTTTGCTCTGATGGGGCGAAAGCGCTTCCTGAGCAGGCAAGCAAGCGAGCAAGCTGTTGCTCTTCGTCCAAACGCAAAAGAAAGTCTCCCCACCCCGCTACCAAATAAAACGGGCACGGCAGAGAAGGCGGGGGAGGGGGCGTAGAAGGAGGCACTCGGCGCGTCTCCGTTCCCTCGTGCCAAATGGCAGCAAAAGGCACGCACACCGCGGCAGTCAGGATGGAGGTGGTGATAAATCGCAGCTTGTGGCGATTACGCAATGGGGAAATCTCCGCTGAAAAGTCATAAAACAGGGTCCAGTCCAGTAGCAGCAGCCTCAGCAATAGCGTCTCCTATTAAATGTCCTCGGATTTTATTATTTCTGTCACGCTTTGGAGGCCCCCGTTGCTGCTGCGTCGCCCTATTAACAACCACGCATCATGCATGAAACGGTCCTCTGCGCCCCCCACATAGGAATGGTTTGCTGAGGCCCACGAGAACCTACCCTTTGCTGAAAGAAAATGCGGCGACCTCGCCCTGCAAAATTAATCCCACAGGGGTGGGAGGGGGGAAGAAGGTTGCTCCTCCTTTTGCACTCGTAAACTCCCGTTAAGTTCCAAAAAGTTTCCACCAACCTCAGCCGCGAAGGCAAGGCGCGGATAGGTGAGGACGGAGTGGTCCACTCGACGTGTGAAGAGGAAAAGGGTGAGAACTATAAACCCCCGCTTCGAAAGAGGTCGCCGCCGTTTTCTTGCTCTCTTCCCAGTACTTGGCATGGAGCTCTTGGGAGAAGCACAGCCGCTTCTCTGCCCTGGGCTTGTTCATATTTAGGAAGCAGGTGCTCGTCCAGGGTTCGGGGCGGCGCTCGTCCCCTTCGTACTTACTGCAATTTCAGGTCTCTCCACGTCACCACCGTCTCTGGAGACTGGACTGACACCAAGTGCTCGGAAGCTATCTGCTGTGTCTAGCGGGAGCCCCGCTCCCACGTGACTCTCGGCAATTTTCGACGCGAGGCAATCGGCGGCAAGAGCCAAGTTGGGTCACTTCTCGCTTCAGCATCCTCCTGCAAAGGGGATCCTCGTGGGGGCAGGGAAATGGACCTGGCAGGAAAGCGAGTGGGTCTTTAAGGTAAATAGCATAGCTGAAAATTGGAAGCCCCGGCAAGCTTCAAGCGAGCTTGGATCAGGTGGCCTGCAAGGCCCCTGTCCAATTCTAGAATTCCACCAGGTTCCAGTTAGGAGCTGAAGCTTTTCTTTCTTTCGTTCGTTCTTTTTTCTTTTTATAGCAACTGTATTCCTCTAGTTGCTAGCACTTCCTACAGCTTAGATCTTGTTGCTCCTTTTCACACACTGCCTCTGAGGCTCAGCATGGCATTTATTTCCTAATGTCAAATACGCAGCCGGTCCTGTCATCCCCAAGCAGGTGAGCTGCTTGGAAAAGAAAACAGGTCAGGCAATGACCACAAACACAGCCATAAAGGAGAAGGAATGATGAGCCTCTAAGAAATATCCAGCATCATTGGTGCCACTCCTTCAGGCTAGACACTTTGCTCTTCAGGATTCATTTTAAGCATTTGTTTTGTTGCCAGACCCATAAATAATAAACTGAGAAGAACAAGAGGACCATTGCTAAGTTCTTCATGTAGGTCCTTTTGAAAATTACATGCTTGTTGGGAATGGGCTAGGCAATTATTCTTGGCATGTGTTCCAAGGTCAGGGTTGCACCAGCTCTTCTGATGAGAATGGCGATGTCTGGAAAATGGGGAGTGTGGGAATGAAGAAGCTGGAAAGTTGAAGATGCAGTTGTCTCAAGGCTGTTGCCCCCAGATGCTCAGGCAGACCATGGGAACAGGCAGGGTTTGGAAGAGAAGGAAGGGGCCAAAGGAGAGGAAGAGGATATGCAGGCCCTTGCCCTGTTTATTGCTTGACCCCATAATGCAGCAGAGGGAGAGAAAAGCTATCCAGCTAGAGGACCTGCATTGGTCTTGGGGGTCAGCTCTTCTCCAAAGAGACCAATCCAGGGTGATGGAGCCCAGCATTACTGAAACTGATAGTTTTCAGAAGTAGTTTCTAATTTGGATTCAAGAAATCACTCTGTTTATGCTTAGAAACTCGTCTTCTAGTGGCTTTAGCTTGCCAGTTATGAATTGCCAATAAAAAGCTATTTTGCAAAGAGAATGTCTGGTTGTGGTTTGGAAGCAAATAAGGGGATAACCAGCTCCCAACAATATCATCTGGTCCCCATTGCAAAGAGTGCAACCATTAAACCATTTCTCCTGATCAACTATATTCATTTGTGCTTCTTGGTTCCCTTCCTGTGTGATGGGAAAAGCTGTCATTTTTAATATCCATTTAGCTGAGAAATCAGCCATGTTTACTTCTAAGGTATTAGGTGTAGGAGCAGGATGCTGTTTCAAGTATTGTAACTTGTTCCAGCATACTCAATCTCTTTTTAAGCGGTTTGAGAACTGTAGCTTCCATTTCCTAAAGGAAATGATGCTTCAACAGACCTGCCAGCTTTTCTTAAAACTAAACAAAAGCAGTATTTCAAGTAAATTAGTGTAAATCTTTCAAAGTTTTCTTTAAAAACAACCATGTACCAATAGCCTTACATAGTCATAGATGTGAAACAATATACTTTTAGCATGCCAGAATGTCAGAGAACTCATGCACTTCATTCAGGCCTTGTATATATTTGTGCATTGCCCCAGTACTAAACACTGGAAATAATCACTGGACATAATTATTGACATGGCAGCATAACATCTTAACCTGAAACAATTTTATTGGCATATTTAAACAAAATCCAAAAATGTGTTGGAGGACACACAGGTAAACAATACGTTTACTAACTATACTAAAATTTTATATCATATTTTATGGAAAACCATCTCAAATTCTGTCAATATCTGAAAAGAAGAAAAAATAGATAAAGGTAGATTTATCAATTGATTTGACATGTTTTGTTCTTTTAAGAAGAAAGCCAAATTTTAATTCTGCAATTGAATATGCAAAAACATGGGGAGACAGGGAGAGGATGTGATGTGAAATCCCCCATATTTCTCCTTAAGAACAAGCAACTTTCCAATATAGCACTTCAGTATTTTAAAGAGCAAATGTAAATCCCAGGATGTCCAGTTGAAGTAAAGCTGTTCATTTCAAAGATGGGGTGAATTAGAATGCAGATACAGTCTTGCCTGGCAATTATTTCTGCAGTATACACAGCTCTCAGGAATCATGAGGGATGTTTTCCTGAAGGTAGGAGTCCTTCAGTTTCAGGCAATTCTCTAATCTCTTGAACCACAAGATAAACTGCAATATTCCCTCCACCAGCTAACACATTTTAAAAAATAGCAGGGTGAACATCCAGCACTTCCATTGTGCAAGTGTCAGATAGTGCTCCATGCATTAACTTTCATGACAAACACCACTTGTAGTACAGCTAAGTATTCACCTGCAGCAGGACTACCACCTGTATTCATTTAGTGGGGATGGGATGTTAGGCTGTTGTTACTGGATCACAGACACAGCAACTGTCATACGGAGAGGAATTCCTTTTCTCTCTATCGATATATGTCAAGACTGCTCCACTATTACATGGCTTTCAGCTAGGTGTCACTGAAGATGAAAGCTTGAAGAGAATCATGGTGCGAGTGTACTATCAGAAAGTAAAATATTTTTCATGGTCCATTTCCAGAGTTGATCTAAAGAGCAGGAAGTGGGGATGCAGACAGGTTCAAAATCTGGTTCATAGGCAGAAGCAAGGAATAACTCTTCCATTTGACAGTGAGTTGTTCACTAGGATAGCTGTTTTTGGTATGCCATGAAATGACAGGCAAGGTTTGGTTTAATAAATTATCACCTTATTTTTATTACCAGGGAGGCCCACAAGGGCTAGTGATATTTCCTGCCTTATCTACCAAATAAATTACTAGTGTTGGGAAGTATGCACCTTGGGTAATATTAACAGTGTCATTTCACAACTCAGATAGTGCTAGTAGAGTTTGGCCAAATCCTTCTGTTGCACAGGTGATTGTATATGACACTTGCACAAGCAGTTGTGCAAATGCAATGAGCAACCAGTTTGCACAAAAATAGCTTTAGTTGGATTTTCCTCTTTGGAACATATCTAGCATAATGTCATTTGTGCTGGATATTGCACCCTGACTTGGGCAATGATGGGGGTGCTTTCGCTGCTGTGCCTCAGGCAGCAAAATGCCTTAGGCCATCGTGGCAGCACAAGAACCAACTTTTCAGGGATGAGACTCATGTAGGTCCAGGACACTGGGACTCTCCCAGACCCAGTGGCTTTGAAAAGGTTACATGTGTCCTGCAGCTGCTCAGCATTGACCCCTGCAACAACCATACACTTTTGAATAACCCAGGGCCTGTGTGAACTCACAAAGGAGAAGGGATTTTATATTTACCAGATGGCTTTATGATTGTCTGTGGAACACTATTGGAATAGACTCTACAGGTTCCAGCACAGTCTTCTCCAATCTGGTTCCCTCCAGATAGTTTGGCCCACATTTGCTATCACCCATGACCACTGGCTATGGTGGCTGTGACTGATGGGAATGGTAGAAACTGGACAGCCATCTGAGTGGGATGGTGTAAACCCACCATGGTGATGGTGCAACAGCAGGGGGTTGAACCCAGTGGTCTTCATGGCCTCTTCCAGTTCTATTCTGTGATTCTATGATTCAAAAATAGAAGGGTATCAGGTAGTGAAGGCTTCTCTAGGTTGTACAGTCCCCCATGTTGGACATGTCTTACTTCCATCAAACTTCCAAATATAATTTTAAATATTTTGCACATTGTATGATAAGCAGGAATTCAAGATATGAAGTGTTTCCCATCCTCATCAGGACTTGTTTCTCATATAATGCTATTGGCTTTTTAAATTTGTGAGTTGTTGAATTCTGGGTTTTTGTGATATGTGAACCTAGCAGCCTTAACAAATAATGAAGAATGGTATATTCTCAGGTTGTGAATAATGAATTATTTAATACACTGAATTGTTTAAACCATGATTTGTTGCTACATGTAAACCCAAGACCATCAGTTGTCCACCAGCCTACAAAGGCAGTGAGTAAGAGTGGAAAGCCTTCCCCTCCCCTCAATAAAAGCAAGCTGCTATACATGCTAGTTCTACAACACTGTAAAAACATTTGGGATATATAGAGAGAACAGCTAAATAAGGAGGAAAACAAACAGCCAACGTACTGATACAAACAATCATGGTTTGTTCAATCATCTTCCAAAGAAATCCTGCATAAGGTAACAACCTGTGGGTTAATAAGCAATAGCTGTATTTGCATGCTACACAACATGCAAACCTGCATGGTTCATAGGGGTTCTTTTAACCATGATCTACCTGTCAAACCATCAAGTAGTTTCTATTTATCATGGTTTACACTCTCCCCACTCAGTCATCCTGCTTTTGGCAGGTATCCCCCTTCAGGCATATTGCCTGAAATTCATTCTCATGGTGCATCACTCCCTGCCTATTTTTCCTTCCTCTTCCTCATTGGCCCACATATACAGACTGGATGGCTAGAGTAGGTCCTGCAGTTACCACTCTTTCCAGGGTACTCTGTGGTAGTTGCATACCAAGATTGTGGAAACCATAATCCAGGGTTCAGACAACAAGCCATTGTGGTAAGGCGAAATCATAGAATAAACCATTGTTTCTTATTGCTTCTAAAGGCTATTGTTTCTTATTGTTTCTAAATACCAAACTTATCATAGTGAAATACCATGACTGGGTTTGAACAAAATGACAGATGGACAATGGATAAAAATCACCATGGCATGTGTTGTCTGAACCCAGCCAAAGGGTTAGCATTATGTGCAAATCTGATCTTTGTGCCCATGTCGGGAAAAGCTACACCTATTAAATTTTTTATTATCATGAAATTATAATTGTAATTATAATTATAACTGTATAATTATATTGTAATAATGTGCCCAGATTTTCTAAGTGGTGAGAAGTTTTACAAGAGCAATGTTTATCTGGGCTTTGTCTCCTTTGGAACCAGAGTCTTTAGGTATTTTGTAATACTTGTAATTTTTTAAAAAATATTGCTTGTATATAGATGGAAGGATAGCATTAAAAATATCAACATAGAAGTCCTGCTAGAAAAAAAGTGGCAGGCCTAGAAGAAATAAGCACATCTGTCCTCAAATGAAAATTCAATCTGCAAACTTTTCCAAAGTTTAACTGTTTTAACAGAAATGTATATTTTATTTTATTTATTTAAAGCTTTTCTAACCTGTCCACCACTTACGTCTTGGGATTGCTTACAACAGAAGAACAAATAAAACAAATCACAGCATCCAACACGTCAATATGATAAAACCCAAGCTAAAACCAACTATACATTAAAATAATGTGAAAAAAATAAAAAATAAAAATATATGTTTTTTCTGAAATGAGCCTATTCTGCTGTACACTATGCACAAATTAATAAGACATTGAAAGGGTCACAAAAGATCCTAAGTTACTATGTTAGAGAAAGGCCATCTAAAAGGTATTTCAGTCTGACATTACAGAATCCCATAAGGTGTTGCATTGCGCACACATAACATTACTGACTCAGCTGTTGTCTTCATTTGCTGAACTGAGGCTGTAGAAATGTAGAAACCAAATCCTGTAGAAAATTCTGCCTGACATATTTTATTTATTCATTTCATTTATTTTGAAAACACCCCATTATCTGCTACTTCAACAAACTCACCGTTTAGCATACACAATTTTTTAAAAAATCAACTAAGGCTGAGGTATCAGTGAAATAAAGGTCTTGTTGCTGGGTGGGACACCTCCACCAAACATCTTAAACATTTGGGCTCATGTGGGTGGAAACATTACCTAAGAAAGGGGAAGGGAATTTTCCACCCTCACCCCTGATGCTGAATTCCGCTGGAGTAGTATGTCAGGAGGTTACAAACCAGGAGTGGGCAGGGTCCACATGTCAGCAAAAGGTAGTTGTGAACACCCCATACTCTCTCTTTTATAATGCACTCCCAGCCAATCACATATACACACCCCATTTATCCATTATCCATCCATCTGCCTTCTCACACCATAGCAATGTGCATAAAGGTAAAGGTTTCCCCTTGACATTAAGTCCAGTCATGCCTGACTCTAGGGGGTGGTGCTCATCTCCGTTTCCTAGCCGAGGGAGCCAGCGCTTGTCCACAGACAGTCTCCGTGGTCATGTGGCCAGCATGACGAAACACCGAGGTGCACGGAACGCTGTTACCTTCCCACCGAAGTGGTACCTTTTTATCTACTTGCATTTGCATGCTTTCGAACTGCAAGGTTGGCAACGGGAACTCACTCTGTTGTGCAGATTCGAACCGGTGACCTTTCGAACAACCAGCCCAGTGGTTTAAACCACTGCACCACCTGCAGTGTGCACAGGGGCCTCTAATTCACTGACCCCCACTGGAGTTCTAATCTGGATGGGTGGCTTGCTCTTGCATTTTGCATTATGGGGATGGCATTCAATTGGTGCTTTTAATTGTTCATATAACTTGTTTAGGCCCTCTTTTCAAATGCAAAATGTGGGGCCCAATTCAGATTGGAAACATGGTGCAGGTGTGGGGGGAGGCAGTTTAGAGGGTCTGTTAACCTTTTCCCATTATGATGTTGATGCTTGCAATTTGCATTATGAAATGCCTTCTATTGAAGACAAGGGAGCTGTTTTCCTTATGCATAGCCTCCCAATCTAAAACAAAACTACAGTAGGAGAGGGCAGAGTTAAAGCCCTACCACCAGCAGCTTTCCAGTCCTGCTGCTTTTCTGTTGTGACTGAGGAGGAAGAGAGAAGAAAAGCCCCACTTCTGCAGCCAGTGCAGAATAGAATTTGGGGATAATGATGACCATGTCAAGGAGAATCCCCACAAGCCAGATAGGAATCCTCCAAGGCAGTGGTGGCGAACCTATGGCATGTGTGCCACAGTGGGCACACAGAGCCCTCTCTGTTGGCACGTGAGCCAAGTCGCCCCAGCAGCCGAGCATCAGATTAAACGCACATAGGGGCCATGTGCATGCTCGGAAAGAGCCATGTGCACGGCGATGATGTCATGAGCTCTGACTCATTAGCTGTGACTCGTCCAAGCTTTCGCATGGCCAGTCAGTGTGCTGCCAAGGATACACACACACACACACATGCTTGGACTGGCTGTGAGTTGTTTTTTCGAAACTAAAACCTCAGTATTCAGGTTTTATTGCAGTGTTGGCACTTTGCGATAAGTAGGTTTTGGGTTGCAGTTTGGGCACTCGGTCTCTAAAAGATTTGCCATCACTGCTCTAAGGCATCATCTGAGTTGGCCCAAGGGCTGGAGGAAGCTCCCTATTTCTGCTGTAAGATATGGAAAATTCAAGTCACATAGGACTTTGGATCTTGCCTGAATAATCACAAAAAGGTAGGCTTACTAATGCTACTGTTGCAGCACTGGTGTAATGAACATATTCATGGCTTTTCCCTTGCCCCCAAAGTAAGCAGTTGCATCTTTACTAATGTTGCTAGACAGAACACAATATGAAGTTCTATCTAGGCATGTACAACTGTGACATTTCCTTGTTCTACAGGAAAGCACATAGCTGCCAAGTCAGCTGCGACTAATAAGCAATGACCCTAGCCGGGATGCTTCATGAGAATCCAGAAGCACAAATAGGTCTATGATGCATGATTCCCCCATTTTCTTTGGGAGGGAGACAGTGTGATCCGTGGCAAGACAGAGCAGCTTTTTCACCTTGAAATGGATCATCAACTTCACAGCTTACTATCTGGATAAGTTGCATTTAGATGGAATGTTGTGGGATCACTGATAATTAGGAGAGGCTATTGTTCTCCTAACAAGGACTCCTGCACCTAATCAGACAGGCAAACCATATCCTGGGAATGGCTAATCAGATAAGACAGGCCCCCCTAGAGATGGTTTCCTTACTCACTTCTTTTCAGAAACAGACGTGAAATATTTACTGTCTTTGTTTGCAAAGATCATAATATTCAAGCCAGAGCTTTCTGCTCCCCCCCCCACCAGCCCAATGTACTTTATTCTTTCTTTCCTATTGCTTCTTCAAAGGTCTTCTGTTACTGGATAGTAAATAGGATCCTCTTAATCTGAAATATTTGAAAGGGAGGGGTTTTACTACCCTCTTTGGCAAAGAGCAACCCACCACCCACCATTTTTCAATGAAAGCTTTGAAATGGGTTTGAAACTTTTACCAGTATACGTAGTTTCTCTGCACTGTTTGTGTTTGACCAAGTGATATGACCTAGATCACCAAATCTGATGACACTCAAATAATTTGGCCACCTAATGAGAAGGAAGGACTCACTGGAGAAGAGCCTAATGCTGGGAACAATTGAGGGCAAAAGAAGAAGAAAACGGCTGAGAATGAGATGGCTAGATGGAGTCAGTGAAGAAGTTGGTGTGAGTCCGGGGGATGGACTCCGGAGGATGGTGGAGGGGGATGGTGGAGGTCAGGACTCCGGGGGATGGTGGAGGTCAGGAAAGCATGGAGGAATGTTGTCCATGGGATCATGATAGCTCGAACGTGACTTTGTGACTAGCAACAACAACAACAACAACAAAATCACAGGATTCTGCTATTCACTATATTGCAGCACCTTAAGGCCCCAAAGATGTATTATAGCATAACCTTTCATAGAAATGAACTGTGGACCATGAAAGCATATGCCATTATATAGGCTAGTCTTCAAGTTAGTCAAAATGTGACAACGTAGACATTTGCTTGATACATAGCATGCAACTATATATCAAGTTTTCCTCCAATTAATTAGAGGGAGAAAGAGCAATCTTATTTGGAATGCACTACAAAGTGGATACGTATTTGTTTTCTTCCTAGTTTAATCAGAGTAAACCCTCTAAGATCAATGAAGTTTTTTCCCTAATTGCAGAGGACTTGCTGTGGGTACAGCACCTTGCTGCTATTCACTTTTTAAGAGTGTCAGCATGAGCTAAGGGTATGAAAATTTATGGATTTTCTTGACTCAGCCCCATGAATTCTGTTCTGTCACCCCTGCACTGAGTTGATCTAATATGAGATGAGCTACTACAGAGATTTCCCTTTTTGAAAAGGGAAGGGGTGGTTAAGCCAGGGAATTTGCCCAAAATTTGGGTCCCCACACTGCAATTTGCACAAATCATGTAATTTTGTATAGTTGGTACAAATTGTGGAGCATAGGTATAAATCTGAAATTAACTGTCAGAAAATTTGAGATGGTGAAGGTGGAGTGTATATGTGGTGACATTTACTTTTCTGGTTAAATGGTACAACAAGAACAATCTAACAAGTGAACTTTAACTTACACAACATGAACACACTGCTTCCAAAGTATGTAGGAGTCTTAGTGTTCTTGCTGCTTGCCACTTTTTCAATTATTTACAACAGTATTTTCACCATGGAAGTACAACCAAAAGAACTATGATATTAATACAACAACTGAGAGTCAGTTATTGGACAGAAAAGTGAAATGCATGAAAAGACTGAAACCTTAATAGTAAATTAATTTTTGCTAAAGTCTTTCTAATTTTACAAACACAAACTAAGGAAAAACTACAAATGGCTGTTTGTATAACTGGGGCAAGAATGTAAAAAATTAAAAAGTAGTAGTAAAACGTTTGACAGACAGGTTAAAAAAAGTCTAAAGACCTGTTCTTTTTATGATCCAGAAAGAAATTATATAAGAATTATGTGCCCTCTAGTGGTACCTAAAGTTATAGATAGGTATAGACAATCAGGAAAATGTACATACCACATGCCTAAACAAACATTTATTAATGGTGTTAGCAAGATAAGAGTATAAGTTGTTTCACTAATATTCAGGACATTCATTTTCCATTGTTGTAAATATCCCAGACAGTTTCAGCTATGAGGCGGTATAGAAATACAATGAATAATATTAATTTATAGCATGACATTTTGGACAGCGTGTTGAACATGCAAGGATCTCTGAGCATGAAGTCAACAGGAACCCTGTGCCATATAGAAATCTTATGCCCTGCGATTTCTTGCTATGACTGGATCAGGCTCAATATTAGGTTAAACTAAGTAGCAATAGAAAAAAACAAGTCATTAAGCAGGCTGTGGTCAAAGACACAGCTCTGCCAGACAAGAGGAATAGTTCTACAAAGCAGGCAAGATGAAAACATGAATAAGAATTGGATATGATACACAGACCAAAAAGCAGATACAAGCAGGAGTGAAGTTCAAACACAGAGTAAAATCAGCAGTTAAAAGAATCGGACGCTATGTTTTCCACCAGCAATGACTAGACTGATACCTCAAACTTATACTGGCAGAGCACACTGAGCCTGTTCTAGAGGACAGCTGCCTTTCCTTACTCCTAAGGATTTCCTTCCTCTTCCTGTTTGCACACTGCCCCTTAAAGGAGCTGTACTAGCCTGCATCTTGAACTGACTATGTGGAAGCATGGTCATTTCCCCCAATGGTCCCTTCTCCCCCAGATCTCCTGGAATGGATGAGTTCTTGCTTCCAGAGATGACCAACAGAGAATTCTCAGGGGAGTATTTCTCCAGTGAAGGCATGGGATATGTAAAGAAATAAACACAAATTTGAAACATTTTATTAGTTTTTTTCTTTTTTGTTTATTTACAGAAACTGCATAACAAAATTATACAAATTACATAATTCATAGACTAAAATTATACATAACATAAGCTAAAATATACATATCATAAACTAAACTGTACATAACAACATAGTGTTCCCATCACCCTCGGGAGTAAACCTTACAAAAGATCACCAATATACCCCATGTCCCTCCAAAAATACAGTGAATCTTTTACTGGATATTTTCCTTTATGTTTATCTAATAGATATACTAAAAAGACATTCCATATACCTGTAAAATCATTTATTTTCCTTTCCCGTCTCCTAATTTCAAATCGCATGTTAATTTATCATTAATGGCTAAATTCCACATTTCATTGTGCCAGTCAACAATGTTGATTAAATCTATACTTTTCCAATTTTTAGCCATTAGTAATCTGGCAGTGGTAACCATAATGATCAATTCTTGTTGTGCTCTGTCTAATTGCGAATCCAAAAAAGTATTCAAAAGTGCAATAACTGGGCACATCAAAATCTTTCTATGCATAATATCACTAATTTCCTTAAATATCATTGTTCATTCTTTCTGTTTAATTTTGCACAATTAGGTTTTTTCTGACATACAACTATGCTAGTGCATAGATAATGTGAGCCAACAGATTTGCATGGCTCTGGAATAGCACATGCAACAGATGCTTCCAGATGGATGCTTAGACTTTTATAGAACCATTTCTCTGCCCTATTCTAGGAATTTTATGGTGGATCCAGATGACAATATTGTCTTTTCATAACCGTCCCATGTATTCCCATAATTTCTTCCATCTTTTTCTTCTCATGGGAAATCTGTTAGGAACAAAAAAGTTTCTTAGTTACTTCTGAGAACTGATGCTGCAAGCCCTCTGTCTGGAAATATTCAAAATGTTCATTGCATGATTTTGTAACTTTGCCATTGTCTCTTAATTTGCCTCTAAATATGTTTGCCCCAGTTTTCTCCCTTCTATGCCCCTTTCATTCTGTATTCTTTCCAAATATCTGTCTTGGCTGAACCTCGCCATTTGGTTTCACTATGTCTGTCCTTTGTCAAGTACCTATGGGAAAAATATGAATTAGAAGACTACTCAATTATCCTTGCTAAATAACTCAACCCTTCCTTCTTTCTTCATTGACACTCTAATACACAATTCCCTGCTCAATTACTTCCTTTTCAGAAACAGTCCATCACTCACTGGTCAAGTATGCACAATCACCAGGGAAAAAAAAGCCACAGTGGCTGCACACTAGCAGAATTCCAGCTGCACAACCTGCACAATCTCTTTCTGCAGCACATATAAAGCTTGCAAGTCACATGCAAGGAAGAGAGATACCACTTGTGCAGCATTAACACAGGCTCGATTCCTGGTGGGCACCCAAGCCTGCAAAGAAGCAGCTGGAGAGCCTGATTGTCACAGATTCCTCACACATCCCTAAGCATGGGTTCTCATGTTATCTGAACCAGGTAATGCTTATGGTGGTAGGGGACTGCCAAACTACTCAGAAGCCTACAACAATCCATGGGTTCTGGGTGGTTTTGAAGCCACCCAGTGCATATCTCACCAGGTTTTGGTAACATGGCAATGCACATACCACAAAGATAATTAGGGAATCATGTGGTGAGTGACTTCCACATGTGAATACATGAATCTGGCCACCTTCACGCTCAGCTAGTACTTTTTAAGAAAAGGTGACAAATTGTCATATGAATTTCCAAATTTACTCCAGTATTATCTCTCTTCCATAACCTTTCAATGCCTCTCACTGTCCCCCGCCCCCCGCCAAGCTTTTCTACAGAAGGTTGTTAAATGACTGTTAGACTGCTGAATTAACCTTCCATTTCATCATAGATGAAGCACTGCATGTGCTGAATAGATACAGAAGAAAAAACAGAACAGCAGCATCAAATTAAGAGCCAGTAAACAACTGTGAATAGGGAATGATGAGGCCATGATAAATGCCTAATGCAGAAAAGCCCCCACACTCTGAACTTTTTTTTTTTTTTTTTTTTTTTTTTGGTAAAATTCCACTGCCAGTTCCAGAACATATCTCTTAGCCATCTTGTCATTCGTTTACTCTTTCTTCCTTCTCTTTCCTGTCCTCTGGCTTCCTTCATCCCTTTCTCAGCAAGCACATTCAACTCACCCTCACTGAAATCTCAGTCCTGCCCTCAAGCTGCCACCCATCTCCATCCACCCCTTTCCTTTCCAAGTCCTTGAGGAGTGTGCTTTCATACACATTTACACAGTATTTTATTCCTCAGCTTAATTCATTCTGGTTTTTCTCCAACCTGATGAACTAAAACTGCTTTCATGAGAATTCCTCATGACATTTCCCAGAGCAAAGTGAAGGGCTTTTCTTTGAACCTATTCTCCATGACCAGAATGGGGCCATTAACAACATTAGTTATACCTTCCCTCCTCCTCAAATATTTCTTGAACTGTGCTGCATTTGTCTCAATTAAAACTTCTTGACTTAGTCTCTTGTGCTCTGTAGTCTTTGGCTTCTTGCTTATCTCTTTTTAGACACACTGTCTCTGGGACATCTCATTTGTCATAGTGGATGCTTTATTGATAATTTCTATTCTCCTGTTCTTGTTATTTATGCAATAACATTTCCTTCAGAATGTTTCATCAAAACCTCTTGCTGAACAAAATTCTGTCTGTCTGTCTTTCAATACTCTACTTTTAAAAAGGATTAACTGAAATGCCATATGATACAAAGACATACTTAGATGCAAATAAGATGTAATGTAAAAATAACATGCCCTTTTCAACACATATATATCTAAAAGACTAGCCAGAAATGTCATCAACTAAAATTAAGCTGGAAAAGCTTGGGTGAAAAAGGAATGTTTTTAGCATGCGCCTAAACTCAAATTCTTTGGTCCATGCCTTAATTCTATGAGCAGAGGGTATCCAGGAGCAAGGGCAGCTACAGTAAGGAGCAATCCTATTGAAATTGAGCCAAGAAAAAGGCTTACAGCTAACAGACTAGGACTTGGGGGCCTTTTTTCCTTTTTAAACTTGCATGGAATTTTGCCCAAAATGACCTTGCAGAATGACCAGCAAGATTTCCCCTAGCAATTAAAGATGGAGGAAGGCGCATAAGGGACAGAGCAGCTTCTGAATGGGGATCGCAACTTACATCTACTCCACACTGAGGTAGGCAGAGTGAGATCATATCAGTTCATTGTGTATCTGGTACACTGTTGGCAATAAGTGAAGTCACATTATAATACCAGTATTTAATGTCCTGTCAGTATAGATGCTGGTGAAAAAAGGATCAGAATGCCTGCTGGAAAATTAAAAACCAAAAGCCAGCGTTTTTACTTAGGATTCTAAGGAGAATATTATATGCATACCTGTGTTTCCATCACCCAGAAGATTTTTCTAATAAAATTTCTGTGAAATTCTGCTGTGGTACACATTTTAACTTAAAGCCTTTTATCTCTATTATGACTGCTAAGAATTTCACACAGTCTAGTCACATTATTCTATCAGTGTTAACATCTTTTTTAAAACAATGAGGGTGCACAGGTGAGATCGCTTTGTCATTGAGCTACAGTCATTTGCCTGCTATATGGGACATGTGCTGTAGAAACCTGATTATGATGCCTGAGCAGGTCTAGCTATTATAAACAAGAAGGTACTGGGAGTAGAAGGACAGATTAAAAGATACATAGTCTTCCTTCACAGTTTCACTTGTATGTCTTAACTATCTCTCTATAAAGCAGGTTTCAAGAATGAATGACTCCATAGATGATGTTGAACTACAATTTGATCATCCCTGACCATTGACTCTGCTGGCGGGGGATGATGGGGTTGTAGTTCAACAACAGCTGAAAGGTCACAGCTTCACCTCCCCTGATTTGAGGAATACTTTTGAATGTACTCTAGTTTCAGTATCTAAATTCTTATTTATTTTCTGCTAGTCCATGTTCACTATCACCTGCCAAGAAGATTAAACCTGGTAGTTCAACTAGCGATGTCCTCTGTAAAACCGACCTTGACTTAATCAGTAGATCTCTCATCTCAACAACATTTATATGTTGTTATATAATCACTTCTTCTGTGTTTGTAATCAACAGCATATATTCTTGTGTAAAGGCCATCTATAGAAATGATTTTGGTCTGCAATGTTTGCTTTGTGTGACCTCGGAGAGGCTATAATGTATTTGTGGATGTGTCTGGTCCTACTTTGTTACTATCAAAGGTATGTATAGTAGTTGCTTGGTGAGAGTTTTGAAGCAAGACTGAGAGAGACAATTGTTTTTAATATTTTAGGACAGGACCTGGCACAGGTAAATTCAGTTTTGATTCAATTAGGGATTTTAGCTAGGTGAGAAAGAGCAGCTTAAAAATGACACTTAAGAAGTTTGTTGTTAGTGCTTGATGGACGGTCTGCTGGATGGTGACCGGTGTTCATGAAGACTATGACAAAGGTGAGAAAATGAATCGCTATGGCCAGGACATTAAGCTATTTCTTCTTTGAGGAATAACGGTATGTGGCTGTTCAGAAGTAGGGAGCAGATGGCTATATTATGTCAGAAGAAAGGTACACAAGCAAATGCTAAAATCAAGATAAACAATCCAAGCAGCTAGAAACAAACTGGAGGAGTTTTGGGAGACTGGGCTCTGTGAGTGTATCTGTCTGGAATGAAATTATAGGGAAGCTGCCTGAAGTAAAGGAAGTTATTAAGAGGTTTCTATTAGCGACAGTTCTTCTTGAGCCCTTAAGAAGTGTGAGCAACCATTTTTTTGAAAATCCTGAAGTATATTAACTATTAACTGCATTACCATTTCCTTATGTACAAAGTATCTTTTAATAAATTAACCATTTCAACAGTTCACCTTGTCTCTGGTGGTGCTGCCTATCTTATAGCAAGATATTAGGTTTTAAAGTATTTTAGCAAAATTGGTGGCAGTGGAAAAGGCCAGTGGAACTCAGTAATAGTGGCCTAATATTTCATTAGACGCATCAATATATGCATTTGTTATAAATAAGAAATCCTAGGAAGGTTTGCCAAGTGAAGGAAATGTTTCCCAATAGGTCCTGGTATCACTGCAGGGAGAAACCACCATACAGTGTGACAGCGGTAGAATCGAAATTTCTTGTACCCTGCATTCATAGTAGGGCTTTAGGCCATGGTTGGGATGGCAGTTGTAAAAGATACATTAAATTTCACACTCCAAAATCTGGGGTTCTAGCTGAATGCAACAGAAGACCAGAAGATTATATATTTAATAAATTTCATATATTCCAACAATATGTGATAACAGAATGTTATATCTGAAAAATGCTACATAAATATATCTATTGAATTTCAAATGTACTTTCACTAGAAATCATGATCAAAGTCTTCCTAGAAACAATTGCTCTAAAAAAGTAAGAAAAAAATAAGACAAAAATAAGGCTGTTATCATCATAGTTTTGTTGAACACATCTTTTATAGATGTGAAGTTTACCATTAAATAACTTTACAAGAAGAAAATTATAAATGGAAACTTAATTAAAAATCACAGATTATTTAATCAAGTTGGAGAAGGTTTTATTCTTTTTTCAGTAAAATGTATCTGAAGTAAGACTAATTCATTATCCCTGAAATCATGGCTATCAAGTATTCATTCTGTACATTAGCATCTTTATTTTGAGTTATATTAAGTTAGAATATATAATACTAGATTGAGAAGCATATTTTTGGACTGCTGCATTGTAGTGACTAGCTTGCTCTTTCAATAAATAAGATTGTTAATAAGTAGAAACATATTCTATCTTCATTGACTTCTTGAAAGAAAAGCAGTATCTATCAATTTCTTGTTTAAATATAATGGAAATGAAAAGCAATGTGATAGTCTTCATATATTTACATAACTAGTCACGTGGCACCCACTACATGGAATGTTCTCCCTGAGGTTAGACGTGTTCTGGCAATTCTTATTTTTAGACCCATGCTGAAGACACGTCTATTTATGCAATCCTTCCTGATGTAGTTTAATGTATCATATATTTTAGTCTTATGGATATGCAGAATTCTATTCGTTAATTCCACCATTTGATTTTATGGTTTTATGGTTTCTGTTTAGCATTTTGAAATCTAAAGATGTAAGTAGTTTATAAATATTCATGAATAAATAAATAACTTTTTCACTATTATTGCTTGGGACTTTTAACAATCTGCTTATTTAAGAAGTTTTTCCAGCAAAAAAGAGAAGAGAGAAAAAGAGAGGATGGAGTGAAGGAGGAGAAAAAAGGAAGAGAAGGAGGATTAGAATGTAATGAATGGAACAGGCTGAAATAGTGATCTTAACTTTGTTCCATTCCATTGGAATGGACTGGGGGAATTAATGTCTAAGTCACTAACAATTTTCTGTACCAAACATTTCAATTTAGCCCAGTCACTGAATCCCAAATCCTGCAGTGCTTCCAAAACACTGGCATACAACAGGAGACAGATACATGTTTCCACACCAAGTGTTAATAGAATTCGTTGAACCAGACTAAAAGGTTTCTGCAAAAAAAGAATACTTACTTGAAAGTGACTGTTAAGTCTGCAGAGTGGAAAATAACTCTAAGGATGATAATCGAAACTTCAGTATTCCTTTATTTACCTAAAATATGTAGATATTGTATATAGGAAAGGAATATCCAAATGGCGCTTACAAACAAGCACAAGGGGAAATAAGTATTGTGCTGGTTTCTCTGACTCTGAGAGGAAGGATTGGATTTTTAAAATGTAAGAAATAATATCAATAAAATAGTAATCAAATGTTGATATATAGCTGCCCAGCAATTAAAAAACCAGAATGAGTCAGGCAAGAGCAAACAAACCTTGCTTTGGACATGGCATTTGATGCAAAAGTTTCAGACTTCTGGGGCAAGACTGATGTTAGCACCTGACACCTTTTGGTAGATGCCAGAACCCCAGCACCTGGCTGGACCTATCCTCCTGGATATCTGCTCTAGGGCCTACCATACTGTCTAGTAGCAGCTACAATTTGATTTCCCCAAAAATCTCAGAGGGTTGTTAAGCAGAGGTATTATGGAAAATTAAAATGGCCGCCTATCACTGTCTGCAGCTGATTTCTCTCTAACACACTATTAGTCCACCAGAAAGCAGTTTACCTGTAGGGCCCACTCAAACCTGAAGCTGATTGGATATGGCGCTACACTGCAGCCTACTGAACACTAGTGAAAGATAAGAAACTTAGTTCAGATGGGCTACATGACAGTTACATTGTTAAATCTGTAACTCTGCTAGCATTAGCACATCATGGTGGGAAAATGCTGGCTTTGAGGAAGGGAATGAATATAGAAGAGGGTATGTAGAACCTACTTTTTGTAACATCTGGGCAGTATGAGAGGGTATTTGAAAAATCATGACAAAGACAGAGAAAAAATATGTGTTAAATATAAATGTTCTGTCTGTAATTATCGTTTCTTCTCCAATCCACCTATCACTTTCATTCTCTCTTTTCTCCTCCCCATCACTTTCTCAGTCAGTCTGTCCAGACATTTCAATCATCTATTTGTTTGTTCCATAACTGAAAAGATGTTCAGTCAAGAGTTAATGATTCTTAAAGCTATTGTCCTTGTTTTATCAAACAACAGTTGTGCTGAAAATATGGGTCTTTTGCAGATCTCAGGTTTTGCACTCAAAAAGGCATTCAAAATCACTAGTCAGGTTTGAAAAGGTTGGCCTAATTTTAAATCACTGCATAATGGAAAATTAAATGCAAACCACTGAAGCATTCAAACGTTTTCCCCTTCTAGTTTGATTTTCAATATTATGCAAATTATATACAAAAATAAAATTGCTTGTACACTTCAGGTTTTTTAAAAATATGTTCAAAATGATATTTCAGTGATTAAATGCTGCTATGGGTTAGGGGTGGCTTGCCAATTAACATACTGGAATTTTTCAACAAATATTGTGCTTGAGTATTTGCATCATAATTTCCACTTATGGATACATGATGTTGGACTGAAGGAAGTGCTTTTTGCACTGGTACTATGCAGAATCCATCTCTGAAGGGGGATGAAGCTTTTTGGAAGACTTTTTGAAAGAACTTTTAACATGTATGCAATGGTCTTGGGGTGGGATGCACAGTGTTTTTTATGTTTCATTTTAATAGGTTTAATGCTGCATGCTTTTCTTTTATTGTATTTTTCTTTTGTTTGTATTCTACATTTTAGGATTAATTTTAAAAAATTGAAAGACCAAACATCAGTGGTAAATAGTTTGGATCCTATTAACTGCATAAATAATGGCAATATCTTGCTGTTATTTCGGTCAAAAAAAAGTGTATGTGCTTGAGAGATGTTAAGCAACATTACATTGAGAATTTTATAGTTACCTTTTTACCATTTATGAATGACATTCATTCTAGACACTGACAGATGTGTTAAGGCAGAAGGTAAGCAGGGAACTGAAGGATAAACTAGCAGTTGTAGAACATGCAAAAACTTGCTCTCTGCAAGAATGGCACTAGTGGCCTCCCTAGAGATTGATAGGGGGAAATGGCTTTTGTAAGTAGGTTTAAGCTATTAGTGTCCATCTGAGGTCAACATGTATATCTGGATAAAAAGATCATGTACCACAAAGGTGCATTAGAACTCCAGTGACCTCATTCCCAGTAATTTTACTCCTGGTAAATGCCTGTACTCCTGGAGTAGTTCATTTGAGGAACTGGGGTGCGAGGGCATAACCATAGTCCTTTAGGAATCCTTATTGCCACAATAAACAGTTTTTCATGTGCTTGAACACTGAGTACCCAACTCAGCTCCATAATGCTGTGTGTGTGTAACAGCTACCTGGGAAAGAAGACATTGTGCCAAGTAGAGCAGTGCCTAACGGATGCAACGGTGTCCATGCACTAGGACTATTCACAGTGCATTAGTGCAAACCATCAATAGTATGTATCAATATCAATAGTACTTCTAAAATAATGATCCGTGTGCTGGTGAAGTGGTGGGGACAGAGAAAACAGGATTCTTATCCTTTAAAACAAAATAGGCAGGGAGCACACATTTTGTTTTCCAGAAAAATCACACCCTTAAGAGACTTCCAGGGGCATGATTTTATTGGTAAACCAGCTGCACACACTCTACATGCCTTGTTTTAAATGAAAATAGCCTCCTTTTTGTCCTTGCTGCCAAATTTCCTGTTGTGTTAGCAAGCACTATTGATGTTGTGCAAACACTGGATTGCACTAATACAACATCAATAGTACTAGTGTGTGGACACTGTAGGATCCTTCCCAATGTATCTTCACTGTACATTGATTAGTTTCAATGAGCTTACATCATGAGACATGGCCCATTACTTGCTCTCGATGCCTAAATCATTTTGACCAACAAAAGATAACTTTTCAAGTTCCTGTCTTTTGAAAGAAGACAGGGTATAGAAATTTAGATGTTCTAGCAGAGGAAGGATGCTTAGCCTCCTGACTTTGGACATTCCCTGGCTAAGTTGCTCAGAGATTAGTCTATCTTATCTGCTGTGTTCTGAGAAAAAGAGACTTCACCAATGTTCAGCAAGGGCAAACTTTTCTTTTTCCTTTTTGCTGTTTTCTCTTTTTGATATGGCAAGGGCCAGGGGGAAAAGGCAGCATGCCCAGTGAGAGCAAAGCAGGAGGTTTCCCATGCCTTGTGTGTATGGAAGCATAATGTGAGTGTACAAGTTCTTCAAGAATGCAAAACAAAGATCACAAGCAAAATAAAGAGATGTGGATAAACAGGAAAGCAAGAGCTATATGTGTTGTCCTGCACTAGCAGGGTGTTGGACACAATGGCCTACTTGGCTCTTTCCAGCCCTACTAATCTATAGGACTCTGCGATGATCCCCTCCATTAATATTGCAATAGGTGGTCACATGTCTACAGAAATTGAAACAGTTGTGGGTGTTCAGTGATCACATATCTGAAGAAAACAAATACTGTGGGAGTTAGAAGCAACAACATTAGAATTTTCAAGATGTAGCATGATTGCAGCAAAGCAAAATCCATTAACACAATATAAAAGCAGGGTATTAAAAACAAAAAGAAAGACAAATGAGCAGCAAAACCATTTGTTACACACACGACTCAACTTCATATTCATTACTGGAAAACAAGATTTTAGAGGAATGGTCTTTGTATCACTGACTATACTGGCATGAGGTTCAGGGGAAGATCTAACTCCTAAAAGAAGGTACTAATAAGTTACTGTCAGAAGTAACCCTCACTACAAAACTTAAAGATGCACCCTGTAAATGGACATGTTCACCATGACTGAGGGCAGGTAGAACTTAATCAAGCTAATCATTGTGCAGTGATGGAGGTCTATACAAAGAATTAAAGCACAGAGACCCTTTCTGCTTTATAAATTTGCTTTACAGACACTCATTGTCCCCTACATTCAATTTGCCCAACTGAAGTTTTTCTTGAACAAAGCAACATTTATTATGGCCACCTTTATTACTGGACATTTTATAAATTGTATAATCATTTCCAAACAAATGAAAATTTGAAGTTGATCAGCAACAGCATTTCTTTAGTAGCCTGAATATGTAGTTTCAGCCTTCAGTAAATCAGTTGTTCCATTCTCTTGGTTTAAGATCATAATCCAATATTTATTAGGTGGACTGCTATCAAGTATGGCAAAGACAGGGAAAATGGGGGAGTAGGGAAAAAGGTAGCTAGCTCCTTTAAGGTGCCTTTTCCATGGATAGAACTTTTAATTGAAAGGGCTTCCAGTAGTTTGCCTTATAATGGCTGCTTCAGTGCCCAGAATTCTAAGAAATCTGTCTACTTCTTCAGACCAGTATCAGCAAGTCCTGCTTATTCACATCTAGGCTGTGAAGATGTCACCTGAGCCCAGGACTTGCACTATCATTAGATTATCTATTATTTGTATGCTGCTCACTAATCCAGGTGGATTCTCTAAATGGCTTACAGTAAAATACTAAAAACAACAATAAAACCAATTAAAATCACAATTAAAAGATTATGTGTGTACAGTTACACCAGTAAGCAATAACAAATTCAAGACTGTCCTTGAAAATAATCTGAGAAAAGGAATGTTTTTGTCTTGTGCCAAAATAAAAACAAGTTTGGTACCAAGCAAATTTCTTTGGAGAGCTTGTTCCATAGTTGGGGGCACCCATGGAGAAAGTGCCTTTATTTACTGTCCCCATGATCTACTTAAGGGATGGCTCTTTTAGAAGGTCCTCCTGCCAGGATCTTAATGGGCAGATAGATATATAAGGGAGCAGATAGCCGTCAGGTAGCCACATAAAGCTATTCAGGGCTTTATATGTCAAGCACATTAAATTGGGCCAGGGCTACAACTGGCAACCAGGGCAATTTATAAAGAACCAGTGTTAGATGGATCTGCATATTAACACCTGTCACCAAGCATGCAGCCCGATTTTGAACCAGATGAACTTGCAAGATTGTCTTTAAAGGCAACCCCATGCAAAGCACATTACGTTAATCTAATCTGGATGCTACCAGCACTTTTGTGACTGGGGCCAGGCTCTGTCTTTCCAGATATATGCTGCAACTGAAGGAAGGTGGCCCTGGCCACTGAGACAACCTGGGCCTGAAGTGATGGGTCCAGGAGCACTGCCAAGCTGTGGGTGAGGTGGTTGCCTTGGGTGGCAAGTGAGCAGGACTAGAGAGCAGAGGCATAGTTTTGGAGTCAGATGTGTGTGGCACACATCCTGTCCTGCACCCGTTAGGACAGCCTGTAGACCTCAGATGTGGTAGAGGAGACTCTCCCATTACCACTGCTGAAATAAGCTTCAACTGCCAGTCTGGTCAGTTTCTGTACATGGAATGAGTGGGGACAATACTTTGCCCTTCACCTTCAGCAGAAAAACAAATACCTTGGGCTACCAAAACAATGCATTCTACTAATGATGTTGCTCTAGTTCAGCCTACTCTTTTTCTTTATTTTTTCTTTATTTTTCTGCATGAGCAAGTGCAATTACAATCTGGATGATTTTCAGGAAAGAAGGATTTAAGAGGCACAGCACCAGTTGTCAAGCCCGCCCCATGCAGTGCCTCATGGCAGGAGGGAAGGTCTGCATGAATTTATGAGTTCTGAATTCTGCGTTCTGAGCGTTCTCTATCTGGATCAGGGCCATGACGCTTTGGAAAAGGAAGGATTCAGCATCCTCCCTGCCTGTTTTTTAATGAAAATTCCACCAATAACCAATGTGATGATAGAAATGCTGGGTGCTGATCCAGCTGTTATAAAGGAAACTGCTTAGAGCCCTTTCAAATAAAGTTCTATCCCTGTAAAGGGGGCATAAAGGGGTTACCTTTCTTTTTTCCCTATTCTTTATTTTTTTTAAAACCTGCCTCTGTATGTGGGGGGAGATGGCAGAGAATTTTGGTGAAAATTGACCCCAAGGCCAATCAGGACTTCACACTCCTGAGGAAGGTAAACAACAAAATTGTCTATGAATGTCAGAGTCATAGAATGTGTACTTTGGCCCATATGTCATTATATTAATCATATGCTTTGCATCTGGAGTGCCAGACTTTTTTATTATATAAATAATCACCACAGTGAGCCCAAACCAGATTAAGCCCATGCTGTGGTGGTATGAAGTTCTATAAACCTTAGTTGTCTAATGTGCTCCTAATCTGGATCCGCTCCACTCTTGTTATTTGCATGGGGAGAAGCTCCTACCATACCAAGAGCCAGTCTGGATCAAGGCGGTAGAGGAGGATCAAGGATTAAAGCTCCTTATTCACACAAGTCAGGATCTCTTCCACTTGACCTGGCTAACTGTGAAATAAAAAGCGCCACCCTGGCTAATGTGTGGTACAGAAATTTAATTTAATAATCATAAATAAACATAAAAATCTTGCTAGTGCCAAACCATGTGACTGATGTTATAAAGAAGTATGAGATTCTCTTTAAACAGAGAAAAAGAGATTTCACCCAGTTGATTATTAATGCTTGGGTAGAACCATATTGGCCAAAATGCTCATTCTCCTTGCATAGGATCCTAGGAAACTGATTTCTGCTGAGACAGAGCCTTGGTCCATCTAGCCCAGTATTGCCAGCACTAATTGGCAGCAATGACTTTCTAGTGTTTTGGGAAAGATTTCTTCCAAGCCTTACCTGGTGATTCCAGAAACTGAACCTGGAATTGTCCTCATACAAAGCTGGTGTAAGCCCTATTTATAAGATGACATGTGTTCCTGAGCTGTCAGCTTCTTTGTCATGGTCCCTTTTGGTCAAGCAGCAAGGTCCCTCTTATGGTTGATACGGATTATTTTGGGATTGATAGAGCCAAGGTGTCCAACAAACTAGTTTAGTGGGTGCACTTTTTCACAAAGTACTGTGAAGATTCACAGTGAAACAATGGTATTTTTAAAGAAAAGTGGCAACAGATAGTGTTGGAGTTGGATTATATGAATTTAAGATTCTGAAAAGCACAATTATTTATCTTTCTGCCTGTTTAATTACTGCCTAAACATGATGCCTAAATTAAAAATGACAAAATGCTTTCTTCTTTATTAGGCAGGTGCAGCCACATATCTGATGTTCCATTACCAGAATCCATTAATGATGGAGCGATTATGCATTATTAATGCTTACCAATACTTTCATTTCCCTCTACTATTCCCCTCCCACCTGCAAATTATCAAAGCAATAAAAGTGACATGTCAGTTCATTATTCTATTTTTTCAGTTTATTGTATTCAGGAAGTTGGGCAAGTACTTCAAGATCAGATACTTAATTCAGGGAAAAGAAAAATGGAATTTTAAATATATGCCTTTGTCTGGAAGCCTGCTTTCCATCAAACCATTGGTCATAAATTATTACTTTTATAGTACTGTCATTCATTTCAGAGCTAAGAGAGTTCTACAAATTTGCCTCATGGGTTTAGCAACTTCTTGGCAAATAGTTAAGCCCCAGTGACTGGGAAATAATGCGACATTGGCCATGCCAACAAGAACTCTGAGCAATGCAAAAAGCAAATAAAACCTCTTCAGCATTTTTAGCCTAGAGGATTCCAAACTAAGCTAATATTAATGGAACAGTCCTTTTTGGAAGAGGGTGACTTAATCATAGCCTGTCTTGGAAGAGTATTATGTAATATTCATTATTCAGATTAGAGACTCTAAACAGTGCCATGGAAACATAAATTGTGCTTATATAATAAATTATGTATATTGTGTAGATTTTCATATAATTATTATTGAAGGGAATATGACTGAATATAATGATTGTTTATGAGGAACCTATACCATGTTATGCTTTAGAAGACAAGACGGAGGAAATAAAACTCTGCAACACACCAAGAGGTCAGTAGTGGTAGTTAATGGAAATGAAAGACAGGTATAGCATACATGGTCACAACTGCCAAGTGGGCAAAGACAACAGGTGTTGCAGTATTGGCTTCCCAGTCCTGATATCTGCATAGAAAGCATTCTTCTTTCCAGAAAGTCCATGCACATGTTTGGTTGTCCCAACACAGAGCATGAGAACTGTTCTTTTAGTTCCTGACCTTATAAAACTACTAAAGCAGTTAAGTTTTTACCTTAGTTGGAAGAAGGTGTGTTTGTTTTACTCAATCGCTTGGAAACCTAAGTATGCACAGGCATTTTCCATGGTTTAGTTTAGCTCTGAACTTCAGAAACATTTTAAAGGTAAAACTACCTATGATGTTCATCTAATTTGGATGAATGTAACCTGGATTTGTTATACCTTACATATTTGGTGCAGTGTCATGCAGACCAGGGTAATTATCTTGCCTGTAATTTCTGTGGAAAGACGGAAGTCTTATAAAAATCAGTATTCTTACTTCCAAACACCTATTTTTAGTAGCAGCTAATAAACATGATGTGCAGCAGCATTCACATTTGCATTGTTTGATACAGCTGGTGTAACTGATGGTTGCGAAACAGACCCTCACCCACTCTCAGTAGTTAGTCTTATTGCTGCCTTTATACTGCTGAAAGGCTTTGCAAAGGGACCAATGAACACAGGGAATTCTGTGTAATTCATGTGAACACAGATCAACACAATTTGTGGTCCTCCCGAATAATAGGCTGCCCATTGCTCAGAAAAGAATTATAGTCCACCAGGGCCTCAAGTAAACATCCTGTTTGCATCCTGATTTGGAACACACAAACACAAGCAGCAAGGTGGAACATTAGCTTGGTGAGCCATAGCAAGTTCTTTAATCCTACTTACAATTTTAGGAATACTCCTTGAAAACAAACGCCATTTGACCAAGGCTCATACCTACACTCAGGATTATAGCTCACTATTTGTCAGGGACTTTCAGTATCACAAGGTGGGTGTGCAGGCTCATGAGATGACCTGTGCACTGTGACTCTGTCATACAGTTAAGGGTGATGCTCTAAATGCACAGCAACATTCAGGACACATAGAGATCAGATTCCACAAGCACCTTTTCAGGCAGCTTCTGAGGATTTACAGCTTCATAGGGTTATAGTGAGATGTGTACACTGCCAGTTGTTGCCCTTAGCCTCTATCTGCTTTTGCAGTAAACCTAAATATTGATGTATTATATTTTTATCCTGCATTTCATCACAGAACACAGGGTAACATCCATGCTTCTAAACACACACACACACACATACACACACACAGAGCCAGAGAGAGAAGAGCAGTTGATCCAATTAGTTGATGGAATTAAGCATACACATTTTTCTCCCGACTGCCCGCACCAGTTCTTCAGTCATAATATGCCAATGTTGTTTGTCTCATTTAGCTTCGCATCCAGAAACCATTTTGTCCTCATAAGACTCCTGTGAGAGTGGGTTGAAAGTCAACCCTGTGCTGAGCATGTGCACACAAGCCTTCACCCAGCATCATGAGAGACTTGTAAAAACCTTACTTTGTGTCTTTGATACTAAGGCCTGTGAGGCTGCTAATATATTCAGTTGAACACATTTTAGATGCTTCATCACAACCAGGATGGAACTTGGTCTTATAAGGATCCTCAATAATAGGGAAGTTTGTAAGGGGATTCAGCTGGAAGTGTCTATAACTACCTTCTGCAAACCTTCATGCTCAGTATCCAAAGATCTACAGAGCAACCAGGTATGTAGGGATCTCGGAAATGGGCTTGACCCCAGAACACTTTTGTGAGTGCATGCCAAATTCTTGCACAGAGCTAGAAAGAGTGTTCAAGTCAGCCAGTAAGCTTCACAGCTGAAAAGAGATTTTAATATGAGTTTGCAGTCTCTGACTGACAGTCAACAACTTACTGCACCCCAATCTCTAGGGAGGCTGGCTTGTGGTTGCAGCAGGCACACAGATGCATTGCTGTTTGCTGGTACAGCTAGAAGTCAAAATGGGATGACTGAACATCCCACAGTCAAGCTGCTTTGGGAGGAGGCAGTCCCATGCCAAGGCGCTCACTTTGGTGAAGAGGTATAAGACAAACATCAGCACATACTACTATTGATCAACTGCTGCACCCATTCTGGAGAAAATTGTGGGCTCTTAACTCCCTCAGCCACTAGTTCCAATTGGTCATCTTTTTCTTAAGGTCTGAGTATATTTTGTATGATTTTTTAATGATATGACTCTATTATCTACTCTGAGAACCTATTTATTTCCCATCCAAATTATCACTTGTCTCTTGTGTATTTTACTAATAGTCACGGCTAATTGCATGCTAAGCATTCTTAGACAAATTCATATTTCCTTTCATTTTTAGAAGCTATACTTTTTAAAATTATGATTACAAGATGAATTTATTCCCAGGAATCAGTTTTAATTAACCAGTGCAAGTTTTCTTTGAATCATAGCAAATCAAATCCCTTCCTTAGCAGGAATTTTTAAGTATCATAATTTTGTCTCTTATATAATATATGAATATGCTGCAAGTTCTAGTTTTATCCACTACCAAATATTTAATATTCATTTCCACATTATAAAACTTCATCAAAGTATCACAGTTCAATTTTGATCAATATGAGAGCTTGGTTACAGCAGGAAAATGTGATTTGCTCTATCCACAGCTGACATAGTGGAGAGAACAGCAGGCTTTCAGTGAAAGATTGTTAAGAGTCAGTCTGGTGCCCATTAGCAATGCCGTGTTTGGGGGATCTCTGTGAGACTGTGTGGATTTATGTAAATGTGCATTGTTACAGCAATAAAGGTTCCTACTACTAAAACAACTTGTCAAACATCAGTACTCCTGTATAACTTCTGAACCGTTACATGCTCTGCATTTCAGTTCTCTGTTCATAGTACGTGTCTTCCATTTCCTGAAGAAAAGGCAGTATTCCAGGGACTAAAAAGAGCTAGACACAGGTTCCAGCCAAGGTGTTGCTGGTTTCTGGCTTCAGAGTAGCTATAATGTACAAGTATGTGTGATCTTCTTGGTTGGAGTGGGGCCAAAATGAATTCAAAATCACAATAAGTGGAACAACAGTGATACACTGTTTTAGTCACAACCATTCACAGTCTTTCACTGCTGTGCAACATATAGAACACAGGTTTATTAGAGCTGTGTAATCAGGCCAGATAACTTAAGTTACTGGGCAGTTTAATAATGTAAATGAATATCTTATGTTAAAGGCAAAAAACAGAGAAACCAATTTTCTGTTGATATTGGTTATATTGGTTATCAATATATTTGTTCTTTCCAACCTGTCTAGTGCCTATGCACAAAAACCTTAAAGTGCCATAAAATACAACAGAAATTCTAAGACAAAGATCACACTTATTTATTTACTGGATTTACACTCCACCTTTCTATCACTTGAGAAAAAATAATTCTCAAGATAACATATAACAATGGCATAAAACATAGATAAGTAGCAAATAAAGGCTTCTGGAATGAAAAAATATATTAGTTGGAAAAAGATAAGAATGAAGGAGGCTCTCCTCCTTTCTAACAATGGGTTTTAAATCTTAAAGGGTTGGATTGGGAGATCTGTATTCTAGCTCCCACTCACTCTCCGTCTAACCTACCTCACAAGTTTCTTGTAAGGAGGAGGCTCATGATTGATTTCCTTGGGGGAAGATGGAACCCAAATGCTGCCAAATAAATAATACATACTTCCTTCCTCTTAGGTGACTGAGTGAGGAGCAGGAGTAGTTGCCACCCCTGCCTCTGGTTGCTCACGGAGTGTCCCTCTCAAGCCCACAGACAGAAGGTGAGCAAATGTGTGAGTAGCAGCTCCCCATCATTCCTACAGTTGTTACCACTTGTGTGTGTGTAGCTGAATTTATTATCATAGGAAGGACTATTGGCACTATTTCAGAGGTGTCCCTGAACTGAAACTAAGAGCTCCAGAGAGGTAATTTTTGTCAGGTCCAGGGCAGGGAAAGACTTAAATTTACTTTTCCCCACCCTCATATGCTCCTGAGGCTGCTTATGAGGAACTGCTGCATAATAAATTTGCATGTTAACTGCATCCACACAATTAATTTCATGTTTCATTGGGCCCTATTTATTGTATAACAGGGTTGGCAATTTGTGATCATCCAGATGTTTACTCTCAATTCCCATAATACTTCACCACTGGCTTTGCTAGCTAGGGTTGATAGGCATTGCAGGCCAAAACTTTTGGAGGGTTAGAAATTAGGTATCTCTGATGTATAGTATTACATGTTCTGATTTTTCAGTTTTAGTATAATGTGTTACCAAAGTGCTGACTCAGTCTATACTGTAACTATTGTGATATTTTATGGAACAAATTAGAGTTGGTGAAAGTATGTAAGACTCTGAGATACACAGAGCTCCATACCAGATTGCCTTACATGTACCTTGTATAGTGAGAAATAATAGTCTTAGAAATGTTGTATCCTTTAAGTTTAGTTTTTAAGAGATACTGTCAAGTGAGTCAAATCCAGTCCTGCAGCAAACAAGCAACATTCCTACTGAGTTGTAACTGTACACGTTGCAACTGGTGGTGAATGTCCTGGATGCAGCTGAACATGCTGGAGCTCTGGTTTTGTTTAAATGAAGTTTTGATGTTGTCAGTTTTTAATTGTGAGGGTTTGTTTTAATTTGATGCACACTATTTTGAGCTATTAAAAAAGCAGAATAGAAGTATTTAACTACATACACATATATTTGCATTTTGGTTTCCATGAGAAGACAGAGCTAGCCACCTCAGTGGGTCTCAGATGAGCACTGAGATGCATCTGATGCTATAGATCCAAATGAGTCCCTCTTGCTGGATTGAAATTAACTGTCTGTCTATTTCTTAGATTCGTTTGTTTGTTACAGTTTTATGTAGCTGAAGTTCTCAGAACAGTTCACAACAATTAAAATCATAAAAAACCCAACCCAATAAAATCTAAATGTTTGTAAGTGCAGTATGAGATGTAAAAAACTAGCAATAGTGCAAAGATTTAAAATACATTAACAGATTTAAAATAATTGAAACGGAAAGACTAAAATGCCAGGGAAAATAAGCAGGTGCCAAAAAGAGTGCAACATAGGCACTAGATGAGCCTCTCTGGGAAGCTCATTAATGCATTTAATAGGAATACCATACATGATTTCTAATTTTAAAATCAATAGTTCGGAAATAATGCTTCTTGGTTCCATCATTATGTCTAAAATTAATGAGGGATTTCCCAAAAGCACACTCCATTTGGTATCCTTATTTAACTCTCAAAATAATCTTGTCTCAGGTTACTTATGAATCCTATCATGGTGGTGCTCGTCCTCCTCCTGTGTGTATCCTTTACAGCTTGCTTCTAAAGATACACAGTGTACCTTGAGAACTGTCAGTAAATACTGTGAATCTTTATCATCTGTTCATTCCCTTCACTCCTTAGTGAGCAAGATATCCTTGTATTGCCATGGGGACAACTGTTCCATCAAAACTATCTGCTTGTTTAATTTCAGACACTTATGTAGCTACTGAAGGCTAAGAATTGTTCTGACAGTGGTTCCCGGGGAGGGCGAAAACTAATCTCTCTCCCGCTCCCTCCCCCTCTCTCTTTAAAGGCATTAATTTCTGTGTGATGCTAGAAGAGGCTCTGCTTTGCTCATGATGTCTGGTGAACAGGAAGCAGACGCCATCTGGAGGCCATTTCAAAGTGATACCCATGGCAACCAACTTCACGTGTCAGCTATTTGCAACCAGTAGCTTTCCACTTAGACTGGAGTCTTTTCCACATTGCTGACCTTGAGTGTCTGTGTGTACTGGGGGCAGGGAAGAAGCAGTGGTGTGATGGGGCAAGGGAAATCTTCCTGTCTGTGATACAAGCAACTGCACTCTTTCTCTCAACCTGTGCTGTGAGTCAGCTGCAGGGGCCCAGGCAGCAATTTACAACGGCTTCTCCACATGGAAGCTGCTTTGTGTTCAGTAACAACCTTATGTTTCTCAGACCCCAAAAGCTTCTCTTCTGCCACATTTTCTAACTCTGAAAATCATCTGCTCTTTTTACTTGCCTCTTCCATTGCAATAAAATCTTTTCATGCCTCCGTTTCTATCAAAGCTGATCTGTTGCCAGGCCTATCCAGACTTGCTGTGAAATAGCGTTTCCTGTCACACTAAGGATCAGCTGTCATCTTTTCTTAACCCTCTAGGTTGTAAACAAGTACTTGCTGGCAGAGGATCATAAACAGAGCTATAATCTGTGTGCCTCAATTTTCCACATGTCTAGCCAAGAAAGGTATCTCTCCATGACATCACTCCATCTCATCCATTTCCCTGTCTCCTCAGCTCTACAAAGCTTTCATCCTTCTTTTTTTCATTTCTTCCACATCCATTTTCCTTGCATCCTTCTGAATTATTTCTGTGTGCCGCTTTAGTGACTGTAGCCCAGCAGTGAGTCATGGAAACTCGTTAAGACTAGTCTCTTTCTATTTATTCTACCAGCCATATCCTGTTATTTGTCTCAACTCTTCTTGTAACTGGACACTTTCTACTTGTCTTTGCAATATTACTTTGCTTGCCTGACTTTCCCCTTTTTGACGTTGCAGCACTTCTCCGCACATCACCAGTTTCTCTTCCTCTTAATTCTCAGGTCAACTGACAGAAAATAAAATAAAATCCCTATTGGCAGACAGACAAAAAAGCACTACACATTGACTACTGCAGCAGTTTCCAGAGGGGTAACTGTGTCAGTCTCTTCTAGCAAAAATAACAGCATCTTGGGGCAACTTAAAGACCAAGTAATTTATTAAGATGAATCTTCATATGATACAGCAGCATCACAACTGGAAAACAGCAACAAAAGCAGCCATAAAAGCTAACCTCCACTTAATGACCTCACTTAACCTGCTAATAATAGGTTTTCTGTCTCCATTCGGTATAAATAAGACTGAAGCACAGTAAACCAGAAAAATAACATGAATGGCAATCATAGCTTTAAATCTGCCCCACAGTGGCAGATTTGCTATTTTGAAACTCTGTATAGCAGCACACCTTTGGGGATGTACTACCATGTCAATCTGAGTGTCCTAAAATGGACAGTCTTTTTTGAGATTAAAAAAACAAGAAAGTATGTGTATATCTGTAGAAGTTAAAGAAATTCCTTTAGGTTGCTACCATTTGTACAATTGCTTGGGAGGAAGCCTTATAGGACAGAATGAAGTCAATATGGTTACAGTGTTAGATCACTCCAAACAAAATTGTTCTATGCAAAGCAGGTGTGCAAACATTTTGGTTAACATCCCATTCTTTCCTGGCTTCTTCTGAAGTTTAGGTTCAAATAGAGAGTACAAGTTACAATGTAGATCATGTATAAGAGGGAAAAGTGGGAGCACATCCCTGCTAACAAGCACTCTGGTGTTTCACTGTTGGGATGGTAAAGCATAGGCTAGACATGCACATGGTGGGCATGTCATGAGCGGAGCTGGCTGGAGCCAGGGGCCAGACTAGGTGGGCCAGGAGGCCCCTTCTGACTTGCTCAGTGTTTTGGTTTCTAAAAGCTTATATAAGCAACCAAAATCAACTTAATCAGACCAGTATCAATGCATCCTTTGTCCTTTTCAACACCAGCAGCCTTTAAATCAATTTATATGGGAGTGTTTGGTTAATTATTCCTTCCCAAATCATTCCTTTTAATCAAAGTTTTGGGGAAAAAACACAATTTAATCATTTCTCTCTATTATCTGGTAACTTCCTGCTCCTGCTTGTTGTTTTTCAGTAAATAAGATTAAAATCCATAGGCAATTTTTCAATCACGGTATGTACTTCATACTGCCCTCAATGTGAGGTTGGTCGGTCTTTCTTCTATCTGGAGAAATATAGTGTTTTGTAATAATTAGGTCTATTTACAAATATGAAAACTGAGCATGGGTTAAGTGCTCTTACAAACAGCAAATTATCACCTCACATAAGACTTTCAGGGAAACTGCAGATGTTTTCATCTCTCTCTCACACACATGAGCCTTCACCCACCTCATTCAGCAGAGTCTAGGAAAGATGTACTACCACTTGTGAGGGTTCCCCACCCCTCTTATTTCCTCTTCTCTTATTTTCACAGAAGTCTTCATATTGATCAGCTCCTATTAACTAACCATTAAAGAACACTAACCAGTCATTCTAGTCCCTGAAACCTCTCTTTTTCAAACCTCAGACCGGAGCACTGTAAGCAAGCTCACAGTAATGCATATTAACACAATGGCCAGCTTTCTAGAATCATGGGAGGTGGACAGGTGCCTATGTGGCTTCTTTTCCCTGCTACCCCTGAATGCCAGCTGCACACAGTAAGGTGGCTTATGAAACCACCCCAGATCCCATGATTTATTCGAAGGTTGTAGAGTGGTTTAGAAGCCACTCCATCTCATGTACCTTGCTGGGTTAGGATGCTCCACACCATCAGGTAATTAGGCAAATTGGATACAACTGGTATGCTTGGAAAGTTTGGGGAAACCACATGAGTGTGTGGATCTGGACACTGTAAAGTTCTATCAACTATTTTGCTGTCCCTCACTTTTCCCTCTTCCACATTTGGGAGCCAACTGGGGACTGCCTTATTGAGTGAAAGAGTGACATATTTAACACTTTCCTTGAAGGTCATGTTTTGTTTCAAAATCATCCCCAGAATGATTTCCCCACTGCTTCTTTGCAGGATGCATATTTAAAAGGATACACATCTGGGATACTGAAAAATGGAGGAAGCATTCTGGGTGGAAACATGGTCAACAGGAAAAATGTGAACAGCTTCTCCTACTATTGTAGCCTGCTAAGGCTGTGTTGAACTGATAATATTGGAGAGAATGATTGTGCTTCAACTCATTCAGCAAGTACAGCAATCAAAGAATCCTAATTCTGAGAAAGATATTATGGCACTAATATTATTTATACCTAAAAATTCTGATGATTTTTTTTTTTTTTACTTCAAGAAGCCACTCTTGTTGCCCACCCATGGTTCTTATCTGTGTTAAAAACTGACATTCTTTAAAAATTATTTTTATCTTTTAATATTTTCATTTGTAGAATCTGTAAAGATGTGCAGATGTAGAGTGGTGTATGCACATTGAAAATAAATGTTTATTGCCTTTTTAAAAGCGTTTCAGTCTTTTGAAAAAATTCAAGCCAAATACACTCGCCCAGACATTTTCTGACTAAAGCACAAACAGAAATAGAAGCTAGATAGGCAAACATGTGCACACATAGACACACAAAATAACACTCATCTTCCCAGGAGCTACATGTGTCAAGTGTGGGAATAACTGCACAACCCTGGCACGCAACTAGACTCTGTGTTGTGTCCATCATGCCCCTCACAACTCTGAATAGAGGAGGTGGGTTGGTCACAGAGGCAAGCCGTATCCTGGCTCAAGAGCTGCGTAGCCCCAAGTACTTCCCAGTCACCTTAAGCAGATCAACCCCACATTCAGATTAATCACCAGTGCAGAGTAGGTGAAACAATTGTACATAATGTCAAACTGTGGACAGGAAACATTCCTACTCAACCCTCCTAATGAGTGATTAGCTAATCCTACACTGGTTATAGGAAGGCTGGGTGGGTGGGAGTTGGGGGACAATGAGGTTTGGTTTGGAGGAAGAGCCTGACCTAAAAGTTCTTAGCTCTGCTCCAGCTTAGCTCATATTACTCAGGTGCTAGGCCTTCCTCTTTACTACCTTCAAAATCCATCCCAGATATAGTTATTCAATAAATAAGAATTAGAAATTTGTTGTAGTGCTCAGCAACTTGCAAAAGTTTGTTTTAATTGGATCATACTTAATTATACCAAAAAACAAACAAACAAACAAAACAACGGCAGGAGCAAGAGAGTTTGGGATGACAAGAAATATAAAAAGAATATATCAATCAAGTGCATTAGTGCTATTTACATATAAATGAAGTGGAATATAGGTATTATGTAGTGATCAAATTATTTTAAAATAATGCATGTTGTGCTAGGCACTAAGGAAATTAGTATTAATATATGAAATTAAACAATAGGGCCACAAAATGATCTAGAAGAGAATTACTATTATTTGCACAAATCTGTATCAATTTTTCCATTAAAGGTAGAAAACATTGGTGAATCTGTGGTCCTCATGATGTTGTTGGACTCCAGCTCCCATAAGCCCAAGCCAGCATAGATTATACTCAAAGAGAATGTGAGTTATAGTTTAATGGCATATCTTCTACTCCAAGAATAGAGCTAAGCTCCAAATTCTCTGATATTAACCTGAAAAAATTGACCACTGAGAAGAAAGAAAAAGAAATATCACTGGAAATTATTCCTTCATTCCTCCTTCACTTGTCTAAATAATGATTATCTACCTCTACCTTGAAATGATTGACAGGAAGTGCCAATCATTCTTTTTTCCTGACTATGTTTTCAGCTCTTTTGTAACAGGATGATGAATTCTGTTATTTATTATTATTGGGAAGTGAGCTGGGATTTTGTTGCACAGCAAAATAACATATGCCTCTGTAAAACAAGAAACAAATAATAAGATAACAACAATCCAGGAATCATTTACACTGGAGTCCAATAAATATCTCAAGAAGTCATCTGTACCAGGGACTGAATTTTCAAGTTAGATTATAAATTGAAGTTCACCACCTTCTTTCTAGAGTCATGAACTTGCAGTTTTGGCATCAATATTTTGTTCACATTAGAAATTCAACCTGGTAATTATCTAAATAATCTATGTGTTTCTTTGGAAATGTGAGTTGTGCATACTCCATGAATTCATGTTGTTTTCTGCTAGCATGTCCTTTTCAGTCTCTCTGCAGGGCCAAGAAAAAAAACAGTATAGGATGGAGTCAATATAAACTGCAATCTCATAGTCTGATTTATGTCAAGAAGAGGACAGAAGATGGAAGGGGAGGAGAGGGGAGAGGAGGGGAGGGGAAAGATGGGGAGAGAAGGAGTTACTAAGGAAATTGGCACCATTTATTCTCATCTTATATTGTTCCACAAAGGCTTCAATTGTCTTATTGCAATGGCTTGATTGGACATTTTTGATATTCATAAAAAGCCAGAACATTGCATGGAAATCTTTGGGCTTGTTCATGTTGTTTTTCCCCCAGGGGAGGATGGAACACTGAATAACATTCAGATCTGGATAATAACATTTGCTTGAGCTTTTAGATTTCTAAGTGGGTGCAGCAAATGACTGTGCTTGAAGGGGACAGTATCATGGTGCCAGGCTCTACACTGACCTGTGTTCATTGGAACATCTGTATGTTCACTGTAACATCTGTAACAATGATTGAGGATCTTGTTCTAATGCTTTTCACCCACTATTGTGGCACAAGAGCAGTGTGGATAAAGAGACAGTTGGGAGGCACCATAGACCCACCATGGGTGTATGTGTTCTATTCTCTTTGATTAAGGAATGCTCCATGTCAGGATAAAAACTTGGAAACCCCAGTGCCCAATCAGAAATGTAATGTATTCTTGGATGTGGCAAGTAGCTTATCACCCAAGATGTCTCTGCACTTAAAGCAGTGCCAGACCAAAGCCCTGCTTTCCATGGAGGCCAACCAAAGGTAATAGTTTTCTTTTACTGTTGCTTCCCAGTGATGCTTCATGCATACCAGTGGGGATCAATAAGCCTGTGTGTTTTCTTGGGATCAAATGCTTTGGGGAAATAGCACTTTGTATTCCCTGCAGGTTCCTGCATTCCTATATTCTCTGTTCTGGAGGGCTGAGAGACATCCACCCCAAAGAGATTTTCAGAGACAAGGAAGACAATGAGTGGAAGAGAAATGAGGAAAGCGCATTGCGCTTGCAAAAGCCTGCTTGCTCAGGGAAAAGCCTATTTCCCTCCTAAAAAAAACCAGGCCACTCAGAGACCAGACTAGATAGCATTCTGCCTACAGATTTTTAAAAATATATTTTTAAAAAAATTCTGCCTCATGAACTTTGCTGACATTTGAAGTATTACAATATAGACACAGGTTTACTACCTCACTGCAAACTAGATCTTTAATGACAATATACAGTAGAACCTGGAGTATCTGCAAGGATCAAGGTTGCTTTACACCTTTCTAGAAACTTTCCTTTTTAGAAAGGACTCAGCTTTCTAAACTATGAAACACTCTGATATATAATCAGTGGATGCTCATGGCTCCAATGCAGCATATCCAGTCCAGGCTGCAGTCTGAACTTTTAAAGAACCATCTTTGGCATTGAACCTAAACTGCACACTGAATATATATTGAGAGATGTTTATTGACATAAAACCATTTGAACTGTACAATAAAACAGCAACAACGAAACCCCTAGAAATGTCACTATCTGACAAACATCCTTAAAGCTAGAGGTGTCCAGCTTCAATATCCCATCTTGTAACCTGTATTTTTTCTCTCCCTCTTGATCACAGCTTGTGTCATAATCTGTTGTTTGGAATTCATTGTGCTATTGTGGTTAGCTGTGGGAAAGTAATGCAAAAGTGTGTGAAGAATAAAAGCATCATCATCATTAACATTTCTATAACACCTGTAGCCAAAGCTCTCTGGGTGGTTACATTCAGTTCAAACATGTAGTTCAGTGTCACCTATGGATTTCTGCAGTTTCACAAGATGGCCTACCTGGAGATGACAGAATTTGAATTTGGAACTTTTTGGAGGCAAAGCACATGCTCTTCTACTAAACTAGATTATACCCGAAGTAGTAAGTTGGAAGGACGTTTTCCCCATGACGTTTCTCCTGAAGGCAAAGGTGCTAGTGCAGTCCTAGTGACATGTGGTGATTAGAATTTATTGCAAGCCTAAATCAACACAGGATTTGATAGGACCTTTTCTTATCAAAGGTGGGATAGATAAAGGAGAGATCATGTAAGTATAGTATGTTTCATGATTATTAGTGAACAATGTATGTCAGATCATCTTCTGTGTAAATGATCTAATCAATCAATCAATCAATCAGGTACTTCAGCAGCAAGTTAAACTAGATATGAAGTGCTCTTTTACAAGGGTTGAAAATGGTCTGAATGGACTTACATAGTAATAATAACTTTTCAATTTGTACTTTCTATATTACAGTGCCCAAATTTATTTCACAAATTTTTCACCCTCCTACTTGCTGGTTTTAATTTTTTAAAAATGTCCAAATTTGGAAAAGAAAGGAAGAGATAGCAAGGCATCATGTCTTGACCATTGTCCTTGTGCTCTCTCCATTGTTGCCAACTTTGTTTGTTTGTTTCCTTTGAGCCCTTGCACTGAATTTAGAGAACAACAGCTGGATCGGAAGATTGGACCCTCCCCACCTGTTTGCAGTCATCTTGATCTGCTTTGGTACTTCACATACCATATGCTACCCAACCCAGAACAGGTTTAGCTGGATGTTATGCATTTAATATAATATGCAGTTTATCTCAATCAACCTGGTCCTAGAGACTTAAGCTATCCTTACACTATTGTTTGTCTATTATTTCAACATGAGTGATATAAAAACTAGCACTCAGAGACATGGTCTCTGTGGGTAGCACAATCAATGGCACCCATCTGAACTGTATGATTTCTCATCTTTATCAGATACATTATTGACTGTACCCTCAATGTAACAAGTCTTTTAAGTAAAATTCGATGGAGGTTGTATGTTGAAAATATTTTCATTTATTGTACTGTGAGTGAGAAACAACAGTTGAATGAAAATTGATTTTAGATTTATTATTTATGCATTTATTTTAAGAAAGAAAGGGCAAAATCAACAGTTTGAGAGAGTCATGCAAGTTACATTGAATATAGCCAATGTGTAGTGTTCCTCTGTTCTACCAAGAGAGATACTATCTATCTGAAGTTTACGCTGGTTTCAACACATTGCAGTACATGTCATGATAATTTACTATGATAATTTAAAAAGTTAGTTGCTTAAAAAGCATGTGGCATTTTACAGCCTATAAGCTTTTGAGAGCCCTATCTCCCTTTATGATTCATGGGTGGTGGTCACTCTGGTTGGTGCCACCAGTTGCAGCTGGGGAGGAGCAGCAGGAAGCACAAGTGATCACGGCTGGCCTGGGCTGCAGGGTGATCCCTCAGGAGCTCACAAAGGACTCTGTTAGCTACTTAGCGATGCCCATGAGTAATCTCTTAGCTATTTCCTTTTAATGGTTATGGCCATTGCTACTGTAGGTCCCTAATACCAATCATAAACATCCTGGGTGAAGACAACCTTTAGGGAACTATTACTTCTTTTGAGAATACCTTCATTCATAAGATGTGTTGAGCAGTACCATTAAAGGGCAGCAAGTGATCAAAAGTACTCATGTAATCTAAATGTAGCTTTGCCATATTCCAGCTGCAAGATTAAACAGTTAATTCCTCTCCAAATTAACAGGGCATTTTGAAAGACTGTTTACATTTTCAGACTGTACTAATAAATGTACACCATCCTTACTGTTTGCCTGTACATAATACATGGAATGTAACGTTTCGGCATACTTTTGGTGCCCCTATGAATATGACTGACCTGTATGTAGAATGATTGTTTGATACTCTGGGTCCTTTTGTTCCTTGGCAACAGTAATTGCCTTTCCTCAGAAAAAATGCTGGCCATAAAACAAGAAAACAGAAGCTTCCATAAGCTTAAACACTTTAATTTACTGATTAAATAACAGGTTCAGAGAATGTAGCATTCTGATTGCTAGTATGTCAACAACATTTTTCCAATAAAAGAAAATGAAAAGCTTTTGTATTTGAAAATGCAAATCTTGCCTATCAAAGGATCATTCTAGAAGCATTTATCTTTTCAGGTATACTCATAACGTGAATACTTTTCCAGATATGGTGAAGGAATTACCTAGCAACTGTGCAATAGACTTCATCCAAACTGATGCAATGTAACATCTTTTCTAAATTAGATCTGAAGGCTGCAGTCTAATGCAGTGAACATAGTAGGGCTTGCTTATAAGTCTACATGTGTAAGATTGTGCTAAATATGTCATTTTCAGTTTTGGGCACAATCCTATCCAAGTTTAGAAACACTGGGTAGGGTATGCTGGGAGCTGTCAGACTTTTTCCGGCCTTAAGGATTATGTTCTTATTAGCTTTAAACAATTGCAAGAACTACCTAATTCTGTTTTGTATATTTTTTAACCTTTAAAATACATAAAAACCAATTAACATGATCTTTGTGAGTTCTAAATTTTTCTAAGAAGCTTTCCTGAGGAGCTCCCATAAATTTAGCTCAACAGTTTCCAGCAATATTTTCTTACTGAGTATCTGGATTGTTTTGTTTTGATTTAACAAAGTTATTTTCCTTGACATCAATATCTTGTTTCTCCTCTTATCTTTGGTTAACTTTTGAATTTGGAGTTAAATCAGATTTCAAAGCTTCATTCCAGGCAAGATCTAGCAGAGTGCGTGGAAATATTGAATTTGCTTAGGTAATTTAGGCTTGTTATGCTGCCCAGTTCCGAAGACTCAAAACAGGTTATGACAATGGAAAAGCATAAAAATAACCCCTAAGCATAAAAAGAAAATCTAAAAATAGTTGATTTAATGTAGCAAGAACTATCTACATGTGGATTGCTTTGCCTTATGAGTTGCTGTGTTTCTGTAGCTGTACAGACTTAGGTGCATGTCTTGCTTGTATTGTTTTCCATCATTTTTTAAAAAGATATCAGTACATACTGCTCAGTTAATCATTCTGAGTTAATCACTCAGTTTTTATAACTCATTCCTGGGTGAATGCAGCAAAGTCAGCTGGTTATACAGAGGACTATTGCTGAATAGAAATGCTTAAATTATCTCATTATGCCATTTTAGAAATGAGTTTGTACTATACACTTGTGCATGCTGTGGCAGGTGGTAGGGGTTTTTTTGTGTTTTGTTTCTGTATGAACAAATACAATATAATCTGTTGCTATACAGATCAAGAGTAACAGATCTACGTAGGAAAGATTCTGTCTCCTCCAGCCTGTCCCACCACCCCACCCCATATTTAAATAGCACACACATAAGAAGAAAAAGGGAGCATCGAGTCAGGGGAGGCTTTCCCCCTCCCTTTTTATCTTCCCTCTGCCACACACAGTTTGGGTGTGGCATTTGGGGGGCGGATGAGTGGGGAAGTTTTTCATCCTCTGTCACCAATGCACATTTGTCTAGATCAAAATCGGGGCCAAATATGGTTACATCTAAGGCTCAGCTACACACTATATTTTCATTTAATTAAAATATTTATATCCTGTCCAATGCGGAAATTGCCTCAGGATAGCTTACAAAAACCAAAACAATAAACAAGACAGCAATTTACAACAATTAACAATGTACGTAATATCAACAGAAATATATTACCAACAAGAATGAAGTCAAGATCAAAATCAAAAACAAAATGCAACTGTGGATGTTAAAAATCAATTAAAATTCCTATTCCTTAAAATAGCAGGCAAATAAAAAGGTTTTCACCTGGCACCAAAAGGAATATAACATCAGCAGCAGGCAAACCTCTCTGGGCAGCGCATTCCAGAATCTGCGCCACCACAAAGAAGGCCCTTCTCTGGGTAGAGATTTTTACCTCCTTCAGGGAGAGTTCCTGGAGCAGAGCCTCTCCTACAGATCTTAAGGCAGGGGTCTCAAACTCAACTTACCCGGGGGCCACTGGAAGTAGAGTCTGGGTGAGGCTGGGCCGCATCAAGTATTCCGCCACTGCGGTGGTGGTGGGCCGCATCGCTCCCGGAGGCCGGCCTGGGCACCGCCGGCGCTTTGAACGCCGCAGGGCCCCTCCCCTGTGCCCTGCCCGTCCCGGCAAGTGGCCCATGGGCCACGAGTTTGAGACCCCTGTCTTAAGGGGTGTAAGGGCATATAGGGAAGGAGAAGTTCCTTCAGGTATCATGGTCCCAAGCCATTTAGGGCTTTATAGGTTAACATAAGCACCTTAAACTGGGCCTGGACTTCAATAGGAAGCCATTGAAGCTGGTAGAGGACTGGTGTTATATAAGAATAATGACTAGCCTCCATCAGCAATCTGGCAGGTCTGTTTTGGACCAATTGAAGTATCCAGACTATTTTCAAGGGCAGTCCCACCTACAGCACATTACAATCATCCAACCAGGAAGTTACCAGAGCATGTGTCACTGTTGCTAGACAGTGCTCATCTAGGTAATGAAGCAGCTGGTGGATCAGCCGAAGCTGAAGGAGAGCACTCCTCACTGCCATTGTCACCTGGACCTCCAGAGACAGCTTTGGGTTGAGGAGCACTCCTAAGCTATGGACCCTGTTCTTTAGAGGGAGTGCAACCCCATCCAGGACAGAGCCAAAATCACTTACCTGAAAACCCAAACTGCCCGCCAAAAGGACTTCTGTCTTATCTGGATTGAGTCTCAGTTTATTGGCCCCCATCCAGCCCATTACCTTGGCCAGGCACCAGTTTAGGACAGTCACTGCCTCAGCCGGATTAGATGTAAATGAGAGGTAGAGCTGGGTGTCATCAGCGTACTGATCACTCCGCAGTCCAAACCTCCTGATGACTTCTCCCAGTGGTTTCATGTAGACGTTAAAGAGCATAGTGGACAAGATGGAGCCCTGTGGTACTCCATGGCAAAGCTGCCATGGTGCAGATCTATAGTCCTCCAGCACCACCTTCTGGAAATGGCCGGCCAGATAAGAGTGGAACCACTTCCTTGCAGAGCCTCCTACTCCCAACTCGGCCAGACTATCCAGAAGGATACCATGGTTGATGGTATCGAAAACCACTAAGAGGTCCAGGAGAATCAACAGGGATGCATTCTGCCTGTCCCTCTTCCTGCACAGGTCATCGTACAGGGCAACCAAAGCAGATTCAGTACCATAACCAGGTCTGAAACCGGACTGAAATAGGTCCATATAATCAGTTTCATCCAAGAGTGCTCGGAGTTGTCCCGCTATATAATTAACATTCCATGCACTTTAACTGTGGGGCAATCCTCTGCCCACTTACTTGGGCCTAAGCCCAAGATTTGTTTTTGTTTTGTTTTGTTTTTGGAGTAGCCATGTCATCACCTGTCTGGTAATCGAGGAGCATGTGAACATCCTGTTCTCTCTGAACATTCATGTGTGGTCTATTTTTAAAAAGTCATATGCTTTTCTTTGGCATAATCACATGCAAAATCCTCTGTGTATATTTTCTGCAACTTATTTGATTTCGGTGATAACATAAATTGCACCCTCCTCAACATCAGCCCTTTTTTTTTTTTTTTTTTTTTGCTATCAATTCTTTTTCCATGTTTCAGAAGTTCTTAACTTCTCACTTGAGCTTTGGCTTTCAGACAACCTCCATTTATCATGTGACTCAACATTGTCAGAGTTTCATCTCTCCCTGCTTCTTATTTTATGTTCTCTGGTTTTTGAGGGCTTTCTGACTGTGAGACATCTCACGTCACCCGGGTTTGCATGACACAACAAGCCACAGCAATTAATCCTTGGAGTACTATGTTAAGCAAACCAGTCAAGATCCTCTCAGTGGTAGTGCTAGGGAGCCGCTGGAGCGATCCACATTTTCCAATCTAGATATTGTAACTACTTATATACATAATTGTGGCTATATTCTCACACAATCCCAGTCCTCTACCAGCTACACTGGCTTCTTGTTGAAGTTCGCCAATTCGAGGTGCTGGTTTTTAACCTATAAAGCCCTGAACGGCTTGGAACCAGGATACCTGAAGGAACACCTCTTCCATTATACACCCTCATGCCCCTTAAGATCTGTGGGAAAGACTCTGCTCTAGGAACCCTCCCTGAAGGAGATAAAAAGAACATCTACCAGAACAGGGCCTTCTCTGCAGTGGCTCCCAGGTTGTGGAATGTGCTCCCCGGAGAGGTGCACCTGCTGCCGAGTTTATATTCTTTTTGGTGCCAGGTCAAAACCTTTTTATTTACTCACTATTTTAAAAACTAACATTTTATTGTTTGTACAGTCACTTTGATTTTGTTTTTTATATAAACTTTTATTGAATTAGGTCATTTATAAATGTGATTTTATTGTATTCCAATTTTATGTATTGTGAGCTGTTCTGAGATGCCTAGGCATAAGGGACAGCCTACAAAATTTTTAAATAATTTAATTTAAATAATAATAATAATAATAAATCTTGTTTTACAACTTCAAGAGTCAGTATGTAGTCCAAAAGGTAGGATTTCAATTACTTTTAGCTTATTGGGTTCAATTTCAAGTTTTTCATTATACATTTCTGACTTTGTGGGCTTCATTTTGAAAAATGCTTTGAGAAATTCTAGAAGAAACTTAATATATGCCAGCATCCAAATAGCATGTTGAAAGTTGATGCTTTTAAAAAGTTTATTTATAGTTGTCAGTATTCCAATACACTAAGATGGTTGGCTTTAGATAGCTTATCCCACTGTAGGATGTTGATAACACTCGTATGTCAATGATTTGACTGAACTACACTCAAAGTGGTTCCAAGTTTTCTCCTCTGAAGACACCACAGAATTTTCTACGCTGTAGATCTATCTATTTGTTAGTGTGCTCCATACACATTCATTGTCTTCCAATTTCCCTTGGATTGGCTTCTAAATGTGTTCCCCCTGTTTGCAAGAAGAGGAAACTGAGGCACCTCAGGGGTCCTTCTAGCATGATGGTGCCTCACTCCTCCTCCGCCCTTTTCACACCCCCAGAACACTCCCCCAACCCCCAACTCTCAGCACTAGCTCTAAAGGGCTGCACCAGCTGCAAGGGTGAAGGGAGGATGCTCCAAAGTCAGAATTGCAGCTCTGACTTCAGAGCACTTTGCAAGGCTGGAGCTGGGCCTCTAACTTTTCCTATTGGAAAACAGGAAATATTGCAATTGGAACAGCGTCTAAAGGCCATTGTATTGTGTCCTATGTGCATGTAGGATTGGAAACACAATATGTTTAAGGGATAGGCGGTTTCAGCTGCAACTAACTGAATTGCTCGGATAGCAGTAATTGCCAATTGGGAAAATCATGATTAAAAGCAACAAACAAAACCTATTCCAGCCCCACAAAGACTGGAATAGGTTTATTTTAGAAGAAACAAGACATGGCATACTGTACACACTCAAGAAAGAACTCACTTTCTTTGGAGACACAAAAGAAACAAAAGTGGTCATAAAGGAAACTTTCCCACTGTTTTCCTATAAGGTAGTATTTAGTGGGTCTAAGAATTGTGATAAAGTCCCATTTAAGATGGATGAGAGTTGGTCATTTGTTTATGCTTTGTTTACATATCATGATGCTAGATGTGAATGGGAAATTATGTTCCTTGTGGTTTGACCCTTTAGAGCCATGCCAAAGGTTCACAAGATGTTCTTTGAAAACACGAATATCTAGCAGTAGGACCCTCATGCAGTATGGCAGCTTGCATTGTGAAGACAGAACTGGCATAATTGTATTGCCATGAGGACAGCTGGAATGCCCAAACAAACTTAGTCCAAGACATTTGTGCCAGGATCAGGTACACTGAAGAGCATATTCAATCATCACAGAAAGCCTGTCAGAGAAATATTTTAATTCAGTTACTGCTGTTCAAAGCATTGTATATACCTGGTAGTTCATAGAATCATAGAACAGTAGAGTTGGAAGGGGCCATGAAGGCCATCGGATCCAACCCCCTGCTGTTGAAGGACACCAATTTACACCATCCCACTCAAATGGCTGTCCAGTTTCTGTTTGAATGTCTCTAGTGGGGGAAAGCCCACCACCTGTCTGGAAAGCTGGTTCCACTTTGTATTGCTCTGACAGTAAGGAAGCTTTTCCTGATGTCCAGCCTGAATCTGGGTTGTCACAGCTAGACTTGATTATTCTGTATCCTGCACTCTGGTATCAGCAAGAAAAGATCTTGAACCATGGTCCTCTCTTTGTGACTCCATAGAGGTCATTTTATAATTTAATATACTTCTATTTCCTTATTTAACTGGTATCTTTCCACTCGACACACATAAAATAATGCTATAGATTTCCAGAGCAAATATAGAATTTTAATTAAAATCATTATATTCACATCCAAGTAACCAAAGGCAGCTTACACGATCCTCCCTCCCACACTTGCAACAACTTGTGAGATAAGTGAGGTTGAGGTGAATGACCATGTGAGCTTCATGGCTGTGTGGGGACTAGAACCCAGTTTGTTCAAGTTCCAGTCTAATACTTTAACCACAACCCAATACTTTTCTCTTTATTTGTTTTACAATGGCCAAGTTTACTTAGGTTTCTGTTTCTGGGTTGTTGTTTTAATAAACCTCAACTTTAGAGGCCCATAAAATGCTTGATTTCATTTCATTATTAGGTATTTGCTTATGCTTTTTTTCTATTCAGAGAAACTGGCAACTGCCCATTTCTGTTTCATTGGGTTCTTTTTGTGTAGACTTTCTGAGTTAATCTTATTCTGATGCTTATTTCTGATGATGCTAAAAAGCTTCCATGGCATCATGGAGTACAAGATAAAATATTAACTCTAATCAACAGTTTGTAACCCTGATTTGGTGAGTTCTATGGTTATAGTTGAGTGGTTCAACTTCAACTAAAATGGCAAAGTATTATTTGATTAAAGGTGGAAATGGTCTATTCAGCTGAACACATGAAGGGAACAGAAAGCACAGAATTCATTAGTTATAAAACACAACAGTATTAATTGCAGTTTAAAATATGAGGAAAAAACACAAGGATTACAAAGCAAGCAATAAAATACAGCTAATCAAAAGAAGAGAGAGAGGCTATACATTATAGCAAATGTTTTTAGTATGCCCTATGCTCATAGGGGCTTTATATGTCCAGAAACTCCCATGCTCATATGCCCAGCAGAGGTTTCTCCCTCTGAGAGGGAAGAACTAACTTGAGCAGGCCTCAGATGAAGTTCCCTTTTGAGGGCTCCCTCCTCCATCGGCAGGCCCTGGCAGCCTGAGCAGCTTCAGATTTCTGGGTTGACTTTTCATAAGTAATATTGTTCTGATGCACTGGAGAAATTAAAATGGAAGCTAGACCAAGCCACTGAGTGCTAATCAATCTATGAAGAATTTTTTAAATAGGGTGCATGTTGTGTAAACTCCTGAGTAAGGCATTGTGACTAGGGCTGAGGTGGCTGTCCAGCATTCTAGGTGCTGATGCTAGTCCTCTGTTCTTCACCAAAAAGCTGACCTGCATGATCTTAACTTTGCAAAAGCTCTGTATACATAGCTCCAATCACTCTGCATATACTTTGTTCAGAGTATTTGCCCTTTTTGTAAATTGGGCCTACCATCACCAGGATCTCCCATACTGGACCCTAAAAGTGTATGCCTACTGGTTGTATTGGCCTTATGACCATTCTTGATCTACATTTTTATTAGCTGATCTAATTGTTCAATGTCTACTGACTGGATTGCATCGCAGGCGTCACAGCAATCATTTATGCCTCTGAGCATTTCTGCAGCAGCATTTCTGTCCAACATGCAGTTATTCATTAATGCAGGGGGATGCAGAAAGCAGATCTCTAGAAGTCTTGTACTTTTGCTCCCAGCATTTCTGTTCATTGATCATGCGGCAGGTGCTTCTGAGAGTTGAAGTCCCAACAGCTGGAGACTTATTATTATTACTATTATTATTTTCATATCTATACTGTCCCATAACGGAAGCTCTCTGAACAGTTTGCAACAATCCATAAAAACAAGACAATAAAAATAACACCATAAAATCTTATAAAAGAAACGTTAAAATTTTAAACAGTTAAAACATACAGTATAAGTTAAAACCACCACCTTGAATTGAGTCCTGAAGCATCCAGGCAGCCAGTGCAAATGGGCCAGAAGTGGTGTACTGCGTTCAGACCTTAATATGGCTGCCATATTCTGCACAAGCTGGAGATTCTGAACAGTCTTCAAGCACCACACAGAGTGAATGGCAGTAATCTAATGTAGAGTTTTCTGGAGCAGAGATTACTAAAACCAGACTCAATCCATCCAAAAAGGGGTGTGGCTAGGCCACTAGCCCAAGCTGGTGGGAAGCACTCTGAGCCACTGAGCTTAAGGGAAAAATGGATCAAGGATTATCCCTGAGCTATAAACCTACTCCTTCAAGGGGAGTGTCACCCCATCTAGAACAGTTTGAACACTTTCTGTATGGTCAGAGGATCCACCCACCAACTCTCAGTCTTTTCTGGACTGAGCTCCACTTTATTAGCCCTCATTCATCCATTGTTACTGCCAGACATTGGTTTAGCTCATCCATAGACTCATGTGCTGATGATGAAAAGGAGAAATAGAGCTGCTGTCATCAGTCTAAAATTCCAGATGACTCCACTCAGTGATTTCATAGAGATGTTAAAGTTCTGAGGAGCTTAATGCTGTAGAATCCACAGGGCTGAACAATGTTCCCCAAGCACTACCTTCTGGAATAGGAGCAAAAATACTGCAGTGCAGTTCCCCCCACTCCCACACAATTGTCCCAGAGGGATACCATGGTTAATGGTACTGAAAGCAAATGAGAGGTCCAGGAGTGTCAACAGGGTCACACTCCCCTTCTCTGTCTCCCAGCATGGGTCATCATACTGCTCCCATGCCAAAACCAAGCCCGAACCCTGACTGAAATGGATCAGTCTTGTCCAAGAGTGCATGGAGTTGGTTGGCAACCGCCATCTGAATAACCTCTTCCTTGAAAGGAATGTTTGTTAATGGTTTAAATTTATTAAAGTCTTCTGGATCAAGGAAGGATTTCAAGAAGTCTCACCACTCCCTCTTTCAGGAGGCCTGAGACTACTCCTTCTAGCAGGGAAGGATTAATCACCTTCCTGGCCCGACCAGTGATTCCTTCCTTGCTCACTTTTATAAGCCGGGAGGGGTCAGGTTCCAGTAAAGAGGTGGTTGCATAAGCCTGGTCAAGCACAGTTTGTCAATACTGCCAAGCTGGACCAACTGAAATCTCATAAGAACAGACTAGGCTGTGCTCTCAGCATCTCAATGGATCCAACTGCTTTAACTCTGGCAGATACAATGGATATTCTTTTTTCCTGGAAGTGCTCAGCAGGTAAATTACTGCAGGCCTCAGATGGTTCAAAGTTATCCTTGGGGCCAGCATGTAATAGGTCCCAAACAACCCTTAAAAGTTCCACTGGACAACTAATGGAAAGCTGAATAGAATAGAGGCAGTGAGATGTTGTTTCTTTAGGCCTGCTTCTGGGCTTGCTTTCCCCAACCTGGTGCCCCTCAGGGTGTTGGACCACATCCTCTATCATTCCCTGGCTGCATGGCTAGGCTGGCTGGGAATGATGGGAGCTGTGTTCTAAAATATCTGGACTGCACTAAGGCTATGGAATTGCAAAGCTGAACTAAACCATACTATGAACACTTTCCAAAGAAATGAGTGGCATTATGGATTGGCTATCCTGAACAGGTTACTTTTAGGAAAAAGTGTTTCCATAGCAACTATGACACATAGGGCCCATTATTTCCCATAGTATCACTTTTAAGACTTGATTGCAGTTGCCATAACAGCAAATGTAGCATAAACATTTTTATTGAAGTGCAGAACAGATATTGCAAAGACAGAAACTCACAACATTTCCATTACGTGCAGTTTCTGAGGGAACACAGCAAGCGATAAAGAACTGCCAAAAAGGAGTTTGACAAAAATCTAAATTAAGCTACAGCTTAACAAACCTCGGTCTATTTTTCATCACCAAGATGGCAAGATACAGGACCTAGCACATGTTCCACAGTTGATTAGTATGAAAGGATAGTTTCAGTCAAAATATAAGCAGGACAGTCTCAAGACATTTTATTGTCTATGTCAGTGCAAGTCAAAGAGAAGAGTGCTCTCAGCATGTCAAGCTGTTTTGGCAACCTGCGGCAAAAACACATACAAGCACTTCCTCACCACTTTTTAGTAAAAATACAATAAGTAAACAATAAATCATTGCCCTTTCATGGCACTCAGAATCACTCGCTTAAGGTGGCTGTCTCACTCTGCCTGACAGGGACGTTTGGATCCTAGGGATAATTCAGTATGGACTAAGGCCTCTGGGAATTTAACAGATATTCAGTAAACAAAACAAAGCAATAAAGTTTACAAAACAGTAACAACAACAAGGCTACCAAAAAGCAAGGAAATAATGAGCTAAGGGTCATAACCCTTAACATCACAACTTCTCTAAGGAGACAGAAAGTGCAGGTGAAAATTTCATTCTTCCAAACCATGAAAAACCATGAGGATGTGAGGTGGTGGTGTGGGAATAAAATTTGAAGAGGCATCTGCAGGGCTGTGGGAAACTAATAGTGAACAGCTTAGAACTCCCCTGTCTCTTTCTCTCCCTTATTCTTTCAAGATCTAGATGTCCCCAAACTAGTAGCCTCCAGGTGTGTTAGACTAAAAGTCCAATAATTTTGGGCTGGAAACCATTGCATCCTGATGCTCTTAGTAAATGCAAGAAGCCCTCCTGGCTCCTATCAAGTTTGGCTGGATGGGCTCTTTGGCAGGCTGAAGGTGTTAAATCTGCATGGTAATGGGAGGGTGAGGAAAGTACTCGGTATGTTGAGTCAGCTCCACCACCCCACCTTTTCCAGTTAATCCTGCCCCTTACCAACCTGCCAAAGACCATCAGCTGCTTTTCCTCTTCCTCTTCCCCTTTCGCCACTACCAATAATAGTAGGTAAATAGTGGGAGGGCAGCATTTTTTAATCAGATCAAAAGAAATGTTCAGTGTGCCTAGAATTATTGTTAGGCCCATTGGCTATCCCTGCAGGTAAAAAGAACTCATTTTAAAGGCTAAATCAAATGGAGTTCACCAACTCCAATATAAGAAGAATAGGAATGCATCGACATTTTAGAAGAAAAAGTTTACTTTTTGCAGAAATTTAGGGCAAAAATGGTTACCAATCTATTATCAAATTCAGTTTTGCTAGATGGAGGTTCTCCCCATCATACACTATTTATATTTAAACTGCTTTTTCTCCATCCATATTTCACCAATCATCCAGATATTTTCGGAATCTAAAATTATCATTTTTAATTGCTTCCAACAATTTCAAAAGGACTAGTCCAACTGTTTCAATTTTATAAATGTTAGAATAAGCCATCCCTAATCAGCATTTAACATAGCAGAATGCTCAATTTACTTCAGTGGCCTCAGTGTAGCTGCACCTGCTTTAATGTAAGAGAGAGATAGCTCACTGGCAAAGCATCTGTGTTTTAAACTGAGGTACTATAGTGTAATTGCCGTAAGCATGAACTATGAGGCAGAAAGATCCTGGCTGAAATCTCATCCTACTCACTAAATTATTATATTAACCTAGGCAAGTCACTATTCTCCCACTCCCATTTGCAATTTGAAAAGAATTTTACTGACCCACTTTACAAGGTTGTTGTACAGGATAGTGAGATATACTGGGGAGCACTGTGACAATTAAAAGAATGGTTATATAAATGTTAGTATGTTTACAAAGGAAGATTTTATGTGATATGTTTTTTTTCTCTGTGTCTAGTCCAACAGCAAGTAATTGCGCTGGAATTCTTCTATTCATACAGTAAGAGTTCTTTCCTATATGAAATTGGAAAATTTTGATTGGAAGGAACCAGAAAGTTATCTCTCCAAGAGGTAGCATTACAACAAGAATTTGCTTTATAACTTTGCCAGTTTAAAACTAAGCCACAGTGACTGGATAATGTTTATCACATGATGATCAGCTCTACAATTGAACTATAACTGGGAATTGTGTTATTTTCCTCTTGAAATAATAAGAGTTGGTAGGAAATCTAAACACTTGGTTTCATTCCTGACTCTTGATGTCAACCCCTCCCCTATAATTATAATCAGAGGGTCTAGGAACTTGCATGTTCATAATCATAATGAAAAATGTGGAAAGAGCTTCAACATATAGGCTGCAAATGTGAGAAAGTTAAGTAGACATAGTTAGCTTTGAAATTAACAGTACATAAAGTTGGGTTTGAGAACACTTTAGTATGAGTATGTGCTTCTCATATTTTATACTTGCCTGTTTAGAAGAAAGGCCCATTGAGCCAAAAGGAAATTATACCAAGGCATGTGTGTACAGGAATTCAGGCTTAGACTTCCAGCTTATGCAATGCACAAAAGTGTAAACCTCAGAAAACGCTATGGAGCTTTATTCTTAGTGGAGTTCCTCTCCCGATGCAATCATACATTTCAGAGTAAGATTTTTTTAAAAGTACTTTGTGGGAGGAAGCAGACATTGGGAAAAGTGGAGAGAAGAAAAGTATTTGCAAGTTGCTGCTCCCTGCCTTGTTCCTAGACACCAGCTACAGTGTCTGGGAACTATCCACAACTGCAACTGCTTCAGTAGCACCTGGAGCTAAGCCCTACTGAAATTAATGGGACGTATTGCTGAAGAAACATGGGTAGGTTTGCACTACAAAAGCACAGGTCAAAGGTAACCACTTAGGGAAACCAGATATGATGAATGAATGCGTATCTGTACCTTTAATGGTTGCATTAACTATTGAAGAAGGTTCAGGAGCTTTGTCCTTCTTTGGATTTGGCCTATTAGAGCTACTTAGTCATTGTACCTTCAAATACACCTAGTAATTAGGGGCTCTTACATTTAGAAGCATTTGGTTTTCTGCAGCTAGTGGCTCTTCATAAATTCTGCAACAGCTGCCAAATAGTTCATAAAATTCTTGTCTCAGCAAAAACTGTGTGGTCCTGTATATCAGAACTGTAACCGTGTGACAGGGAGACAGAGCCAGTCAGCACCTAGGAAAATGAAACTTTGATGAAAGTTAAAGAAGAGCTGGAGCTTAATAAATGTTACTGTGAGTGTGCAGATGGTGTTACTTGACTCAGAAGAAAAAAATCATGATCAGTGAATCATGGGAACAGAGAGATGATTCTGTCAGAGAATACTTCACATGAGCTTTTCTGGACTGCATAAGTTTTTCAGAATGGGATGGACAGAGAATGGGATGGACACACATCAAAAGTGCTAATGTTATTTCATTAAGATATCAAAGCAGTGAACACAAAGTTCTAGAGACAATACAGAATGTTAGTGTAAAGGAATTCAGTGCAGGATTTTTTTCAGCCACAGGACAATGCAAAGGATGCATTTTAGGAGTAGCTAGAACAATATGGGTAGTAAAGGATTAGTTTTGATTTGAAGCTAGATTAATTTTGTATTAAATATGCTATGGTATGGATCTGGTCAGATTAAATTGCAATGAGAAATGCCAATGAAGGCATTGAAAACTTATTTTTCACATGACAGCTAGAAAAACAGAAACTCATCTACCTTTTTTCTCTGCATTGCTAGGAATATTCTATCTTCGCTTACATTTTAAAAGATGGTATGCCTATCCAAACCTTAACCATTCCCATCTTTCAGCTTACCAAGATTTGCTGAAATTGTTAGTTGTTGGATGGAGTCATTGGCAGGCATAGAGAGATGTTAAAAAAGATAATTTTGTGACACTTGCTGGAAAATTAAAGACAAGAAGTATCACAGGGCAGTTATAGCCTTATATCATCATTCCCTCTCATACGGTCAACTATTGTGTGATGGGGAGAACATCCTACCATCCCACCTGCCCCTGCCCAACCTGTTTACACATCATCAGACCAGAAGAAAGGTGTTACTAAAATAGAGACATGCATTTGCATGGTATTTGCATGTGCTAATGTATACATATTTCTTCGATTTTGAAAGTACATGGAAATGCAATGGCCCCATCATGATGGGGCAGATGGTGCCCAGGGTACCTAAGTTCCTGTACCATCTGCTTTCCTGAGGCTGCAACTGTTGATGGGTAGCTCTCTCCCAACAGTGGATGAGACACCACTTCCAATGGTCATCTATAATCGAGAATGACTGGCCACCCTTTGGGGGAAGCATGCTCACAGAGGGAACCATGTTCTAAGAGTGTAGGATTACCCCTGTGATGGGGAAACCGGATTGTGCAGGTTTCCACATAATGGCAGCCAGGGGAGCCTACACATGCATTCAACAATTGATGAGCTATTGTGACCTTCCCAAGGTGTAAACAGCTGGGGTGCTAGGATGGCAAAGCATGACCCTACTTTCCCTGTAATGTGATTATTAATGTGTAGGGGGAGTGCTTGAACAGGGCTCATGGCATTTCAGAATGTGATTCCAGAGAAGCCAAATTATATTTTGATCTACTTGCCTGTTCTATCGATGTTATTTCAAACCAGGAGTTCATTAGTAAACTGTAATTTCTAGTTTTTCCTTGATAAAAGAATGCTATGAAATATCAGCAAACAGTGTATCTTACTTTTATTTCTAGTGCATTTGGAACACATAAGAAGACCAGGATCATCAGTGCATTCTTTCTGGCAATTTTACCCCTGCTACTAAATAAGGAAAAACCCCAAAATCACAATACAGGAGTGTGCACATGAACAATTATATTTCTATAAATAATCACAGCTGACATCTCACTTGGTTATAAAAATATTCTGATGGATAGAACAGTTTAAATGGACAAAGGAGGTTCTTTTATTAGCTGGGCTAACTGCACAAAGCTAGTTTTAATGAGATCTCTGAAGATTTGATATCTTGTGGGAAGGCCTGTTAGTGGATTTAAATCCCATCTTATGTGCAATTAGGCTTCCACTTGTCTCAATACTCTGAAGACTGACTGACTGATTTGTTCCATCAGGTTTAAAGTTGTTCAGCTTTATCTGGACACAGGAAAGTTTCATGAAACACTCTCCATTCCAGAACTATGTAGGCCTACAGTCTGTCTCATAATACATACTGTTGCCATTGGTTTAAAATGGGCAAGTGTTCTGTATTTAGTCATCTTTGTAGTGGAATTGTGTATCTTATTCAAAAACATTGACTTTGCAATGCAATGTATTTTTAGCCTTTGCAATGAAGCAATGCAGTGTTTTGAAAATTGTCGCTGTCTTTGTAAGGCCATTGATGTGCAAAGCACTTTGTAGCATTAAAGGGGGTGGGGGAAGACCCTGTTGAAGGAATTGCAATCTAACATTCAAAAGAGAAGAAGTGACAATGAGAAGCAGGGGAGGACCAGTGATTGTAGGGGACGCATAATGCATCCAATTCAGTTATGAAAACAGAGAAGGAGTCCTGCTTAATCAGACCAAAGGCACATCTAATCCAGCAACCATTTTTCTCACAGTGGCCCAGTGGTGATGCAGTAAAGCTACATTAGACAGATTTTTAAAGGAGAAAATATGTATTCAGTCTATAAATGCCAGTTCTGCCCAGATGAGAACAAACTATCAAAATTTGCAAAGCAATTCAGAAAACTAATTTGCAATAGGAGGCTACTGTCAGGAAGACTGGTGAAGGGAAATGTATGTGTGTGCCGGGGGGGGAGGGGAGATTGAAAAGGGTTTGCATGAGTTCATAGATTTTCATTAGAAGAGAAAGAATCATGTTGGCTTGGATTCTAAGTCTGCATTCCGTTAATGGAAACTCTCTTTCTATTTATGAAAGGGATACTACTGGTGTAAGCTTGGAAGCAATTTTTGCCAGTGATCAGCTTTGTGGCTACTTTGCCATCTCACCAGAACAGTTTTTCAAGGGGCAGCTGCAAGGAGATCCCACTTCTTAACCTTCTCCAGAAGTTTCTAGGACAGCACGTGGGGTATGGGAGGAAGCCAGCTCCCCAAGGGCTGGATTGGTTATTTGGGGAAGGAAACTTTAACATGTTCAACAAATAGCACCTAAATAAGTTATTTTTTTTCTAAATGTGGTTGTCAGTTATATTAGTGGTCTTGAAGCATAACTGTCCACTGACAATTTTCTATCTTCAAACAGAAATTTGTTACTGGAGTATATCCTTGCCCTAGCTGCAGAATGTCTTCATGTCTCTGGGAAAGTAGAAGAAAATCACAAGATTTTTGGTCTAGGGTTCGTTTCCAGGGTCTCAAGAGGCTACAATTAAAGAACCAGAAGAAAACTGATAAGCCTTTAATCCATGTGTGCGGTCTGATCATGAAGCAAGTGATTTTGTTTGTTACTCCAGTTAATCTAAGACAGTCTTTCACCATCCTGGTACTCTGCAGATGTGTGGGACTACAGCTCTTCTCATCGTAGCCAGAATGATAGACAGGATTCATTAATTGTCTAGTGACAACTGAATTCCTACTTTTATTAACTAACCAATTACATTTATATCCCATTACCCTCCTCAACTCAGAGAAACATATTTGTTTTTTCTTGCATTTTGATTTTTAAAAAACAATCAATCAATCAAACCAACCAACAAATATTTTATTCACACAATAACTGCCAAACTTTATGACTAATTGGGGATTTTAACCTGGTCCTCACAGTCCAACACTCTAGTCACTACCATATGCTGGCTTGCCTAGAATGCCTATTGCTCATGTACAAGGGACTATTTTATTCTACAGGTACCATTTATTTGACTTCTGTTCTGGATTGAGTAGGCATTGAGTATTTGGAACACATTTGTGATTTTTTTTTCTCTTTGAGCTATAGTAGGTTGGATTCAGAAGTTCCCTTCCACATGCTAAATACTTGTTTTCCGATTTAGTGCAACATCCTTGTGTTTGAGAGCTGAAGCCCAAAGTTGTGCTTCTGTTTGTACATGGATTTATACAATCTCTTGCATAAGATCTTGTACAATATCACACAATTTCTTCTGCTTGTTCTTCAGTCCATAGAACAACAACACAGCCAGATTTTTTCCCCTGTTAGCACATCTCTGGATCTATTTGCAAAGGATGTTTGTTGAATGCATGCCTTTACAAATGCCAGTTTCTTTCAATGCAGCTTAGGCACCATTCCTTATCTGAGACCTGCATCTGATACAGAATTGTTCTGCTGCATTCAAAAGCTACCATAAGACTTGAAAAATGTAAACATCTTGACTACCAAAATAATGCTTTTATTTCTTAGATGAGTAAAGGTGACATCTCAGCATGTCTCCTTGTCTTAGTTGGGATTTAGAGACCAAACAACATTTTGATTTGACAGTCTTGTTTAATAGACTATATAAAGAAGCTACCTTGTCCAAACAGCAACCATAAGATTTAAAAGAACACCAACAGCAACAACCCCCCTCCCCTCAGGAAAGTAGCAAATCATTTTCATACTAAATCCCCATTTGTACAGTTCTTGTCATGTTTCATGATTAAATCTCCTATATAGTATGCAATTATTCCTTAAAAATGCAAAGCAGCCTATTAGCAACACCCATCTTACCTAACTGACCTTCTGTATGCTACATTTTAAGCTGTGTTTTTTTCTAGAAAGGCAATCCTTTAAAGCCTTCATGTACAATTGGTTTTCCCAACATTTTAGGAAATCCTTCTTTTTCCATTAGGAATATTTACCTTTTTTTCAGTGAGAAGCTTACTGATTTAATTAACTTGGTGGCATTTTTTAAAATTGAAATGATCATTTTTACCCTTCTGGCAAGCACAAGAAGCAGTGTATGCAAGAATGGTAACTCTGAAATTGTTTTCATGATTTGACTTTTGCATTTACATAATGTGAACCAACATTGCTTTGGTTGGAGAGCACTGCATTTAAAAAAGGGTACAGAGCCTTTGGCCGCTGCTGTGAAGTCTGTGGTGGGTAGGTGGGAAAGCTCCACCTACCCACCACAGCTCCACCTCCTTAGCCCAGCTGTCTGGGGAAAATACCACTATTCCAGCACTTCTCCTGGGATCACTGGGAAGGGGCAGTGATCCTGATTGGGTTCAGTGAGGCAGGTGGTGGCATTTGCTCCCCCTCCTGAAGCCCTTTCCCCTCGTGTTCAGTCTTGAGAAGAGAAGATGGCCTTCTTGGCTCCTTCCAACTCTGCTCTTCCGTGATTCTAAATGTGTGGTTGAAACCTGTACATTTCCAAACTTGCAATGTGATTCACAGGTCAAACTTTTTTTTAACAGCCATCAGCATGCAAATCTTTTAAAAATGAGCATTAAAGAGGTGTGCTTAAGTTAATGGGAGAGAAATAAGTACAACTGATGCTTAACTTTGGAAAAATATCCAGAGATTTTCACATGAAAGGAAGAAAACAAAGGTCACAATCGGTTATGGACCCATGTCAGAAAAAGCTTTGAGATGAAATTCAGCCCACTTTGGTGGGCTTGAGTTTTGATGAGTCACATATTCCTAGTTGTGGGAATGCAGCGCCAAGACCTTTCTCTGCCTCCCATTTCTCTGGTTCACATTGTCACCCCAAGCAGCTTCCTCCATCCACATTATAAATGTGGGTGATTATGTGGCATTATGAACCTTTGGTGGATGAGTCACGTGTGGATGGTGGAGCCTAAGTGATGAAATGGTGCATGGGAAAAGGTGGGTTTACCATTTCTGCACTCAAAATTCTGTACTCCCCTTCTTCTGTATCAAGGCTCCATGGCATACATTTATGTAACCTGTTATTAGCTCCTCACAATGAGAACGGTAATTATTACATAAGAACAGTTGCCTCATATGCTATGCTGAAATATGAAATAGAAGCTCTATAATATTGCTTTATCTTCTTTTTAGACATCTTGTCAAAGAATAAGAAAAATCTCATGCTTCAAACAGATGTTGCTAGCATTCATTAGTAGTGGATGTGTCTCAGAGGTTTGGGGCTGCAAACAATGAGAACTGAATTTGGAGAGAGTTATGTGATTTTCTACAGCAGTCTTGAGAATGCTTGATGTATCTTGGAAGATGGGAAATGAGCCAATTGCTGAGATGGCACACCATAGCGGCTGCAACCCATGGAGAGGCATTTAGTATTAACTCAGAAGGCAGTTTTAAGCTGCCTCACTTGCCAGAAGGAAGTTGCCAGGAGAGAAACATATTTTAAGATCTTGATGCTGCCTCTTTCGTGATGTGCCACTTGTGGTTGATATACACTTTGGTCTAGCATTCGTCTGTTCTCTGCAATTACGAACTGTAAAGTCTCCTTAGTTTGATTAGCTTTTCTACTTTTGTATCAAGGCAGAACTCTAAATTGTGCTGGCAGTGAGCTTATATTCAAAGTGAGCTTATATTCTTGTAAATCAACCCATAGATCTAGTTCTATCTGACTTTACTTGAACACCTTTGCCTGCTACTGTACATATTTCTTGTATGAACTGGGCATTCCAGTTCCAAAATTTATACTGGCCTGTGAGAAATCGGTATAGATGGTCCCTGGTCAATCCATTTGTCCATCTAAGCCAGCACTAGCTAATCTGGTTCAAAGCATTTTGGGTAGTACCCAAGACTTGTTGCTGTCTGAGAGGAAGCAGGAAACGGCAGCCACCCCCACCCTATGTGACCTGATCCTTGAGAAGCAGCTGAGACCCAAGTGCAACAGGGCTGGTGTATGACATTTTGAAGTCATGAAAGTAATAGACATTACAGCCTAAAGAGCAGTACCCTTAAGTCTGCAGGCTAAAATCACCTATTGCTAAGAACATCAAACTGTTCGAGTTCGCTTGCATGGCTAAGCTGAGGAAGGGTTCTGCACATGGACTCTGGGTCTTGGAACATCCAAGGTATGTCTGCTTTTCCTCTCTTGGGTCTGTTACTTATTTAGTATATTTATATCCTGCCTTTTTTTCTTCCAAAGAACTAAAGCTGCTTGCATCATTCACCTCCTCCTTTCAATCTTGTTCTTCACAGCAATAACCCTGTGAGGTAGGTTCTGCTGAGGGTTTGTGACTAGCCCAAAGTCACCTAGTGAGCTCCATGGCCAGGTAGGGACTAGAACCCAGATCTCCCGAGTCCCCGTCCTGCACACTTAACCACTACATCACACTGGCTCTCAGTGTGCAACTCCTCCCTCCTAATTTAGTTTCCTTGTCACTTTCCCCATGTTTTTTCCCCTTGCAATTACTCTTCTCTTTCTCCACCATTAAATCTGGAAAGTTTTTGTAAATCAGTCTACTAAATCCTATCCATAACATACCTGGCATTTGTAACTAGTGTAATTGGAAAGTGCAAAATGTGGCAATCAACCCATCCCTGCTCTCCCAAAATGGATTTAATCTGAAAAAAGAGCCAATGAGGTTCAAAGAGTTCATTAAACATAGCAATCAGTGAAGTGTTCTGCTTCTGACCCCGAAGCATGGTCAATTCCATTATCTTTTGGCTCTCCATTATTCTTCTGGCCAAGATAATGATTTCCTAGGCTGCTAAGAATGGAAACTTTTACTGAGCTTGCTTACATTTGGTCTTCTACCTGGGAAAAAACTATTTAGTCGAATAGTTCCTCATGTAGCCACGCACGCAGCTTCCTTCAGCAGCTTCATGATAGTCAGAGCCTTCATGATAGTCAGAGCCTTCCCCACAAGCCACACCTATTTCCAAGATTATGATTATGCCTGTGGTTATACAATAAAAAGGTTTGTCGCTTTGTTTGAATTTCTTCTGAGTAATGAATTCAAGATGAGGATATTTCTTTTGGAAGTGAAATGACAGCTTCTATTTCTTATTATCTTATTTATTATGAATGAATGATTTCTTTATTACATTCATACCCTGCTGTCCAGACAAAAAGCTCCCAGAATGGCTTATGTGGAATTAATAAGGCAGCTCCTGCCCACGGGCTTCCTAATCGCGATTGGGAGCGAGGGCCAGGGAGGCACTTTTGGAGCAACAGAGCAAAGCTGAGCACATGGTGCTGGGGAGCAGAGGCTGACCGTGAGGGAGCGTGTGGCAGAAAGCACATGTGCAGGCCTGGCAGGCCTCTCCAGGTAGGGAAGTCCCAGGGAGTGTTGGGAACTGTCAAAAAACAAAAAACAAAAAAACAAACACCCCCGTTCTTAAACAGTTAAATTTGGGACTCCAACAATGGCAGCTGCCAGCCATGAACCAGCAAAATTAAGTTCTTGAGAGGTGTTGGGGGAGGGCCAATGACCCCCACATCAGGGATCCAGCAACAATCTTTGAGGGTCCCCTCCAGAGTAAGTGGGGGTGCTCTGACTCCCAGGGAGCCCTTTCCACTACACCCTTGCTCAGAAGATGAGATGATTCTGCATGACAGTGCCCACTCTCTGGAAGATCCTTCCTGTGCCGTTCATGCAGCATGTGTCAAGTGCCTCCTGAAAATGCACTCGAATGATCACAAGCCCTCACATGCTGCTCCATACTGTCCCATGTATAATTTTGTATTGTTATTGTGGCTGGAATTGTTTGTAACAGTGCATTTAAATGATCAATATTGTAATATTTATCTGTGAATTGCTTAGAGATTTTACTATATTAAATGGTACATAAGTATTATTAATACAATATATTATTTTTTAGTTTTATCACAACTCTGTTTCTCTTGCAAGGAACCCAAGGCATGGCACTGGATTCTGCTCTATTTCATCCTTCCAAAAACTATTTCAGATAGGTTAGGCTGAGCCTGAACCAAGCTTGCCCAGTCAGCTTCGTTGCCTGGTGTAGACTAGAACTCTGACCATCCCAGTCCCAGTCCCAGATTCTAACACATGATACCATGTCAGCTTTAACTGGAATAAGTGAAGCCATTTCACCAGAAGCGTGTTGGCAACCATGCGTAGGCCTCAGGTCAAGGGCAGTCCCTGTGGCAGCAACACCATCTGTTACTAAAAGTGCATGTACATCCCATGCCAAGCAGGCTGGTATGTGTTAGCATCCTGTGCTTCCTTGGAAAATGTTGGATGTTGAATTTCTCCTGCCTTTGCTGCATACCTACACCCACCTGTTTTCTGGGCTTTGCAGTAGATTTTTAGAGAACTTGTTGCCAATGAGGCAAAATAAAGGTCCAAACTATTTTGTATCCATCATAACTCTCTAGGGCCTGCACTTACCTTTCCAAAACTTTGCAGGGTTCTTACCTAGGGAACATCTGTGTTATATTTAATTTTCACACATTATTTCATAAAAATCACAAATCTTTTAAAGTCCATTACTCAATCTGCAAATGCTGTTCTTCCACAAGACTCTGTGCCAAAATGTCTGAAATCTGGCAGATTTCATCTCCTCTACAGGGGCAACAGTGCCTGCCTTTTTCACTCAATTCCATTAAGAAATCAAAAGGTTATAAGCAATTCCTCCACCACCCCCCACTCACACTTTTAAAAAACCTGAAATGTAAAGGATACTTGTACCAAAAAAAACTCGCAATCATTTGTTTGAAATTTTCTGGTGTCCATCCACTCAAAATGAGCCACAACGTCTGTTGACGCCACATGTAAATTACAGTAAAAGAGGTCTTTTAAACCATCAGCAGCAAGCGAGACCTAGGTGCCTACACAGTAGTAAAAAGGAGGTTATCCCATCCAAGGTAGGTGAAATGCAGCAAAATGATGGGACTTTGGAGTTGCAAGCAAAGGGGGTTTTTTTTGCCTGCACCTCTCACACCCTGAGAAATAGGACATCTTTGTGCAAGATAATTATGCCTTTATCTTTGCTGTAGCAATGATTGATTGATTGATTGATTTACATCCTGCCTTTTTCCTACAAAGGGCTCAAGGCAGCTTACATCATTCTTCTCCATCTTATCCCCACAACAACAACCCTGTGAGGTAGGTTGGGCTGAGAGTCTGTGACTGGCCCAAAGTCACCCAGTTGGCTCCATGGCCGAGCGGGGACTAGAACCCAGATTGTCTGAGTCCCAGTCCCATGCTCTTAACCACTACACCACACTGGCTCTGTAAGAATGGTAGAATGATCTATAAGAATGACATGTTAAACCTAATATACCATAAACATTAAATTCAAACAACCCATAGGAGCATTTCTGCATAAATTAATATATTTGCTTTTTGCCTCAGCAGACCAAGATTTTCATCCTTTTCTTTAATTTTTTTTATTAACTGTATTAATTATGTTTAAAGGTGCTTCCTTAACTACCAGCTACTAATCCATTGCCACTGCACTATAAATAGTTCAATTTCATTAAGAGTGACTAACAGAAATGCAGTTTCTTTTCTCTCTTCTCACCACCCCAGTTCTCCAAACAGACTGCAAAAGCTCCACTACTGGGGCTTTTTCCTCACCTTTTAAATTGCTTACATGGAAATTTTTGCTTCATATCATTAAACTGTTTGTTGCAGCACTTCAGCCTAGCTGAACTTTCAAAGCTTGGAAACGTTAAAACCATGTTAACCCCAATATGTTTATCTCTTTTTATAGAAAGGGTGTGCTCGAAGTGAAAGTGAATATGATTTAATTCCTCCAATAGATTTTGCTTAAATTATTTCACCTGGTCTTCTAATCAACAGTGAAAGTGAGAAAGCATGATCTTGGGAGCCTAAATTGATCACATCCTTCAGCTGTGTTTCACAGTATATCACATGCAACATAAACTGCAACCTAAAGGATCTCCTCACAACATGTGGGATGAAGCATATGCACATAAGGATATATTTGCATATACCTCATTTATTTATTTATTTAGAATTTTTGTATGCCGTCCCATCGCATGAGCCTTGGGACAGGTTACATACAATAAATAAACATAAAACAAATAGTGCAAATAAAATCCAGATTCACCCTGGCTGCAAATTAAAACCTACAGATGATATTAAAAATTGTTAAAACATTGTTTAAATAAAAAGGTCTTAGCCTGGCGCCGAAAAACAAATAACGATGGAGCCAGGCGGACCTCTCTGGGGAGCGCATTCTATAGGCATTCCTACTATATCACACATTAGGTCCTGATCCCTCACCACATGTATAGAATTTCCAGTCAGTATGACCTGACCGTTTGCTACTGGAGAATAGTCCTTGCCCCATGTAAGTATTTGAACTGTACTGATGAAAAGAAAAGAAAACTGGATCAGGCAAAACCAAATAAAGAATACCTCACCCACCCTAATACGAACACATCTTTCAAAAAAGGGTACAATCTTTCAGGCTTGGGAAGCAAATGCAGATAGTTGGTAGTGTTTCTCAGACACAAAATGGAAGGAAAGCCTGTCAGTAAGTTTGAGGCTTATTTATTTTTATTAGGGGTGCCTCTGAAATTCTCCTCATCCAATTTTCTCTACAGATTTTAGCGTTTCAGGTGAGCTGGTCTTGTTTCCAAAATGGCACCAATGCCTTACTCTATATTTTATTTCTGGAGGTGGTGTAAAGCATTCCTCATGGGACCACTCTTCACTATCTTGCCCTCACCTTTTCCTTGCTAGGGATAGATTAGCCTAATTTTGGCTGGTGTGAACTTTGTACAAGACCAAGAGAAAATCAGTCTTGTCCCAGCTGTATGTATTTTTTTGTTTTGAAAGAAAATTGAATTTTCCTACCAATATGAGAGAGAGAGAGAGAGAGAGAGAGAGAGAGAGAGAGAGAGAGAGAGGATGGAAGGCACTGACAGTTTTATGAAGTAGAGTTGGACAAATTTGTTTCAGCTTCTCTCAGTTCCTCATTTTTTAAATCTTAAATGTCAAACTTTGAAAATTTCTCCAATGTTAAATTTAGCTTATTGCAAACTTCAATCTTTATTTAACTTTACATGAAAATTCATAATCTTTTTGCACACAATTCTACTAATACATATATTTTGTACACATTTATTTCCTAATATACACATTTTGGGGAGAAGAAAAATGGAATGTTACAGGGACAGGGAATGGAGAGAGGCCAAAATATGATCTAGTTTATCATCTATTTAGCCCTGGCCTTATGGAAAGGTAAAAATAACGTTCATTATTCTTCTACCTTGCAGGCATAATCCTGGCAGGGAGCTGGATACATGAATGCCTCCAAACTCAGAGGTTTCTGTCTAGTACAGGTGTGCTGGCTGCTGCAAGGGGCTAGAAGTGGTTAAAGGGGGCGGGGGGGGGTGCGAGAGGAGAAAGAAGAAATCTTAAATGGAAATTTTCAACATTTGGTGACAATATCAGTCTTCGAATTCTGTCTAAATTTCAGAAAAATGCAGACTGAGATACATAATTATGTTCCAGTTCTTTCAATGATTCAAGGGACCTAAATCAAGTCACAGAAAGAATCAATTTCTCAAGCATCCCTTTTCATCACCAATGTACACATTGATTAGAAACACTGCACAAGGCATGCAATATTTTGTTCAGTTGTGCAAATGTTTTTTTTGTATGGCGTTCACCAAAGTACACAGCAGTTGCAAACAACAGCAAAAGATGCAATGGTATGTATAAGTTCACCACAATTCTTCCTTGGTTTTTTCATGCAGTTGTTAATCACTGTTAGCCAATGGATGCTTCAGCTATTGGGTGATACAGAAATGTAATAAATACCTAAAACAGACAAATGATTAATGCACATAAGCATGTCAATAATACTGTGGAAGTAAATACTATATACTTCAGTTATAATTGAACTGAAGTAGCCAAAAACTGCAGCAAACTATGCATGCTGCACTTTCAGAATTAATCCTAGTGAGTCTCATACATAAACAAAAATTCAGGTGTGGACCCAGGACAGAGGTGAACCAGAGGAGCAAGTAAGTAATAGAAGAAGAAAATTTCATCCTGTTCTAATTTTTAATCAAAGTGAAGGCAAATTTTCACAGGAGTCTGAACATATTTCTAATCATATTAAAACCAGTAGTAATTCTCTAAATATTTTAAATGTAAGTAACTGGTGAGCTGTTGGATGACAAAGGAGTTAACAGAGTATTAAAGGAAAATAATGTGAGAATTAGGAATTATTTTCATTTTTCCCTCTAGAAGCTGCAGGGCAGAGATTTGTGCCTGAAGTGATATTTTTCAGGTATGAGCATAAAGATCTGAGGCAAACAGTAGTGACAACCAACAGTGTTCTTGACCTTATTGATGAACTGCAAACAAAGAAACAACCACTGTGTCCAGAAAATAAATACATATTCCATAAAAATACAATACTACATTGGAGCAATACAATCAAGCAATACAATATTTAACTATAAGCAAAACTATAAGCAAAACAAACCTTAATACAATAATATAATACATAATGCAATACCTATTATCAACAGATAATACAATATAATACATAATACAGTTAATAATATCAATAATAATATATAGCTATAATCCCGCCCACAGGCAAAGCTAATTACCCAATTGGACTATAAATCAGGATCTGTCCATATTCAGCAGTGGCCCAGAGTGACTCCCATCCATTTTATCCCCTAGAATGCAAATAATGTTTCAAAGTGAGAGAATGTTGGTAATGAGAGAGAGAGAGAGAGAGAGAGAGAGAGAGAAAGACCTGTCATTTCTGTTGTGTTTCTTTTATTGAAACTAATAAATAGGATCACTACAGGGCCATATCACACCCAGGTGAAAATAGGACAAACCATTAACTTAATCATAATGTTACTAGTAAAATTTTTGAACAGCAACTCAAACAATAGATGATCTACTGCCTTTTTCCAATGGATATTTAATACATTATAGGAGGAATTTAACTTAGAATTTAAGTTCTAACTTCTACTTTTGATATATTTCTAGTCTAATTTGGTGGTACTCTAGTCTAAGAGTATCTGCCAAATAACCTGCAATTATCTTGTGCTTTCTTAATGGAAAGACTGTGGATTTGCTCTGTCTTATGTGCTCCACCCTAGAAGGGGACACTTCTGAGTGACAACTGGATGGTCTATTTTCAGAAATGTAGGGACAAATATTTCCTCCCTTTCTTGCTTCCAGTGGCCCCAGGGACAGATCCAGTTCCCACCTGTAAACATCACATGAGCTGTGAGAGGATCTTGACATTCAGTGCTGTAAAATGAAATAAGATTCCTACTCATCCTAGAATGTCTTACCTGAGCAATCACTGAGTGACTGCTCATACAAAACATTTTTATTAAAGAAATGAATGGGAACTAAGTAATCAGAAATGTGTCCTACTTAGCTGTAGCTAACAACTTTGATGAGTCAACTTTTCTGCAAAAACAATGCTCAGCAGTAGCCTGAATTGCAATCATGTATCTTTAGTTCTACTGCATGTTTTAATGCACCCTAAAGCTGCAATCCTAAGCACACTAAGGAGTGCTACTCATTTTTCTTAGAGGGGCATTCTCCTGAGCATGCATGCTGTAATTAAAGTTTGCAAATATGATTTAAAGCGCATGATCTGAAGAATAACAGAGGCAGAAGCATAAAATAGGAAGTGCTATTTTTCCTCATTGCAACCCCCAATAATACAGTCAATAATAATAGTCAGACAAGTAGCTCTGACTGTGCAAGTGCTATAGGCTTATCAGTTACCAATGTACTGAAGCCTTCAGACATCCCCTTACACTCTGAAGTACTTGCAGAATCAATTAGCAAGAAAGGTTGTTACTGGCACTCAAATCCAATATCTTCAGTTATACAAGCAAGAGCTGTGTCATTGATCTGCAGGGAGTTCTCTATTAGCTTTGGCCAGCAGGCTTTCTATTATCTGTTAACCCAGATTTTGAAAAAAAAAATCCATTTCCTTTTGGACTTTGCAAGGGCAAAATCTTTAGTACTGAAAAGGCAGTCAGATGAATATTTTAAGGTGATGAAGCTGGTAGAAGCACAGAGCTGAAGATAACATAGAATCCTGCAGGATATATTATCTCTCCATTAATTCAAGACTGGAAATAGAATTATCTTTTAAACCCTCTTGGTAGAATCATTGCCCAGAACTAATCTAAATTGGCAAGAAAATAGTTTAGTTGAATAGTTCACCAATAGTGATCCATACATCACTGGAGGTCTGTAGAGTAATCATGGCAGATCCTCTGAGAGGTGGCCAGCCATATGGCTCTTCAAGCTGCCTTCCTTCCTTCCTTTCATCCATCTACTAAAATCTCATTACAAGCTCCATGTATATCAAGCACCTTAGTACTATTTTTCCCAAATGAGCCATCTTGGGCAGCTGGCTTGAGAATTATACAAGGCAGCAAATGGAAAAGGGTTTGGAGAGTAGGTCCATAAAACACATAATGCAGATCATAATGCAAACAGACCCATAATGGGTAACCTTATTTCTGGGGTGGGGGGTCATTTAAAAGCCTTGCCCTGAAAGCCTTGAGGATTTATTACTAATTGTCAGGGACAGTGGACTCTCATGCATTTAATGGTACATGAATTAATTAACCACTGATATATGATAAAATAAGATTCTAATACCATCAGTCATGATATATTTCCAGCATGTGCAGAAAGTGAGTGGAGTATTATAGCTTCTCTTCTGAGGCTAAGGCAACAGGATGAGAATTCCACAGCTAGAACATCCTGGACTGCTGGCGGCAGGCTCCCCTGGCTGAAAGGGCCCAAGGATCAGCCAGTTAAGTCTCAGTGACAGGGGAACAGCACATGGCTTGGGCATACCTGGGCTTCAGTATAGCTACACTGAATCCTAACCACTACCCATCATTTCACAGACATGTTCAAATTAATGGTGGGAAATAGAAAATTAGGGTAATCAAAACACACAGAGTTAGAGCTAGACTTATTTTCACTTGGAGCAAACCCTCTGAAATCAGTGGGACATAACTGAGCCATGGCTAACTTAAGTCCTCTTAAATGTTATGTGGCTCTTCTAAGTATGACTAGGTCTGGATTGTGTCTATCATGAGGAATGACTATTGATTCTCCTTTGGGACACAGTTAGCGGAAATGTCTTAATGAGCTCCTCTGTTTCAAAATTTACCACCATTCTACTGCCTGAGTAAGTTCTGTATCTCATATTGTGTTCCCCACCATGCTAGATGTATAGAAACAGACCCTATAATCCAACGTAATTGTGCATAATTTGAGGTTGGATGAATAATGCCTTTAACATCTGGTGATAAGTGAAGTTAGCAAGAAAACGCTTGGGACAGCACCCAGTGCTGCCACCAGTTACTTCCACCATTGTTGTAGTGCTAGCATAAGTGACGTGTAGTGCAACACCGACAGCACCAACTGGCACAGCAGGTTTTCCAGGCATGACAAGGAGTTTGATGGTTGCATTGCTTTATTAACTATAGGTGGCATTGTGCCCAAACTGAGGCTGTTGGCCATGTGGCTGTTTCAGATGTTCCTTGGCAATTAAGTGGTTCACTTGGGCAACGGTTTTGCCTAGCCTGTTCTCTAATATAACTTGACATGATGTCAGAAGTCACAGATGCAAGCATTGCAAGAATCACTTGCTATGGCACAGTTTTCAGCCCCAAAAAGCTTCTGTTTCAACAGACCCTCAGCAGGCAGAACAGAAGCAGAGATTTGCTCATTTTTTGCATAGCAACAAAACTTCAGAAGCAGACTGAAGAAGTGCAGGTTAGTTCTCGCTTCTATGCTGTGAGAAAGAAAGCTAATCATATTTTCAAATAATTTACACTTGCTGAGGAAAATAATAAGAACAACAATGCAGAAGTGCCAGCCAGATTTGATTAGCATTTTATTAACAGGTTCAGCATAGATTGTAAGAGGGCCTTTATCCATCAGGAAATCCAAAACCCTTTGGAATCCTTTGTAAGAAGCCTGCATGAAAGAGCAGAAAACTGATTTTTGTGACAAAAGGGAAGAGGACATCAGAGACACAGAACTTTCCAGCACAGTACATTTATTATGCACTAATGTTTCTTTGCTGACAGTAGCTGTAGGAGATTCAGCTGTCTTTTAGCTAGCCTGTTAAAACAAACCCATGTATTCCTGCAATTGCTATATACTGCAGCAGCGGGTCATGGTTGCATAATAGAATGTATAGGAAGGCAGGGAAGACAGGGGGACTGTAAAGGACATGGTCTTATGCCTGCAAAGAAAACAGAAGCAGCCTTGGCAAACCATGCCTCATGCACAAGAAGTTCAGAGTTGTGGTAGGCATCCTGGACAAAGGACTCACAGAAAGACAGCAAATGCACAAGGCATTCTGAAATGATAAAACAAGCAGCCATCAGAACAAGGAGCAAAAAATGTAAGAACAGTGCGAATAAGGTCTCCAGCCAACAGAACTGTAACAGGAAAAACATTGCATCCATACAAAGCAACTTAGAGTATAGAGACTGTTGCATTTTTATGCCTTTTGTATTTTTGTATGTTTTTATTCAACCTACTTCTAAAATCAACGATTTGATTTTCCTGAAGACCAGTAGCGAATGTTGGGCTCGACCCACCTGGCACAAGATTAGTATAACAGGAGGCTATCAGTTGTGTATTGAAGTCAGCACAATAGAGCACAATAGGAGGCTTGTCAGCCACCCCAGGCATATACAGAGTGTTCTTCTTAAAAGGATAGGCTAGCTGCAAACCGCTCCGCTTTTGTATCAAAATATGGACTGACCGCAAAACCGTCTCGCTCCTGTATCGTGCCAGCTCGTTTGCTTAGGCAGTCAAAAACAATTCTCGCTTTGTTTGTAACAAGGTATAAATACTCCGTTGTCCCTCTACACGGGACCGCACCCATCTCGTCCTTGTGGGAGAGTGTTGGTCCCTGTACAGGTAATGAAAAAACTTCTCTTAAAAAATACCAACTGGTCTCTGATCTCATCTGTAAAACCGTGGGACACAACAGAGACTTTTCTCAGTTGAGGTGTACTAGATGCAGGAGAGACCACAGCCCAAGGCACCCCCAATGCCATCATTGTGCCAGAAGTGGTTTTTGTTAGTGCTGCCTCACCCTCTTGCATCAGTGGCCACAGTATCCCCAGATGTTCTCATATAACACCAGTCCTCTGCCAGCTTCACTGGCTCCTGATTGAAGCCTAGGCCCAATTTAAGGTGCTTGTGTTAACCTTTAAAGCCCTAAACGGCTTGGGACAAGGATACTTGAAGGAACATCTCCTTCCCTATGAGCCCTTACGCCCCTTAAGATCTGCAGGAGAGGCCCTACTCTGGGAACCCTCCCTGAAAGAATTGAGGAAGGTCTCTACCCGAAGGAAAGCCTTCTCTGCGGTGGCACGCAGACTATGGAAAGCACTTCCCAGAGAGGTTCACCTGGCCCTGACTTTATACTCTTTTTGGCACCAGGTGAAAACCTTTTCATTCACCCATCATTTTAAATGTTAGGAATCTTAATCAGGTTTTAACTTCACCGTCGCTTTTTGGTTTTGCTTTTGTTTCTATTCTTGATTTTGCTTTTGTTTTGATTCTCTTTTATATGTGAAATGTTACTGGTTTTATGTGTATATTTAACCAGTTATTTAATTATTGTTAACCTGTTAGTTATCTGTTTTGATTTTTGTAAGCTGCCCTGAGACACTTTTTCATATAGGGCAGGGTATAAATATTTTAAAAATAAAAAAAAATGTTATGGCTAAAGGAATCTCAATACTGCTGCAAGTAGTCTAAGAATTATGCTATAAAACACTTCATCAGACTGCCTAATATTGTCTCTTGCAACTATTATTTGTCTCTTGTAACTTTTCCATGTGACATCCCTATCACTCTTTTGAAAATGCTTAACTTTACTGGCACAAATTCCAACTGTAAATCATGGGAAGAAGTAATTGAATTATTTGAAGTAAAATATATGGCTGCAGATGTTTTCATATAAGTGACATTTATGATGTACTCTATGATTGATGTTGTGCTCTTTAAATTGAGTAACTGAGTGTTTTACAATTATTCTCTTAATTATTCATTTGGAAGTAATAAGCAGGGTAATAAACTGATCTAAAATAAATTTGCTTTCTGAGAAGCAAAAAAAAAGGGGGGGGGGAGAAGCTTGCTATTACCATCGGATTTCATCAGTGCCGTGATAAAGTGTCCTTAGGCATTAAGACCCATGTTGGAAGGCACATTTCAGATTCTTACACGTAAGACTCGCCACACTCTGTATAGACTCCTCCAAGACTGTGCATTTATATGTGATGACTCTAATCCATTTAGATCATGCTGTTCCTGCTCCTTTTCTGACAATCCTTATTTATTTTTGGCCTGTTTCTGTGTGTCTCTGTCAGCATTTCCCATCAGCCCTCAGGATTTTTATTTCTGTTGTGGCTTTGCCAATAGGATGGTAGCAGAATCAGCCATGTAATCTTGCAACCACTCTGTTATACGTTATGCAATGCATACTTAAGCCACTTTCATATAGTTATGCAATGCATTAATTTTTACTCAGTAAAGTTTGTTTGTTTTTCAATACCCTGTTATCTGGAATATTCCCTCAGGAACCGATAGGATTTTCTCATGTTCCCAAAAGAGTTATTGGCAGTAGAAAGTTGCAACTCCTCAGCTTAACAGGGGAAAAGACCAGAGATTGGATGCAGAACATCTTGTTTATGCTCTGAGATTTATCAGCAAGGGCTTCAAAATGGGGAAGAGTGAAATTAACAATTTTTCTTCATCACATCTGCAGCAGCAACCCCTTGTCAATTTCATTCCCCGGTGATCTGTTTTTCAACATTTGCAAACAAATGAACACCAATTTCCACCAGGGATATACCACAGGAATCAGAATCTTTTTGCCTTTTTCTCTTTTCTTGGCACTCTCTCATTCGTCAAGCTGACCACATCCATTTTTCCTCCAAGCAGAAGTGGCAAAGGATGCTAGTCACTGGAATCTGCTGCATAAACTAGGGCATTATTTATTTGAGGATCACTAACAAAAGATTCCAACTAACTTCTGCTGATAGATTACATCTGGGAAGCTGAGAAGGATGGCTTGAACAATTGTACTTCTTCCTGAGAAAAGTTAGTTCCACAGGGTATTGCTGGCCCCAAAGCCAAGCCATTATCTAGACTTCATGAAGCAAAACAAAGAGTAGCAGTTATTGCTCTTTCAGACTTACTAGTTCCTTCTTTCTTGTAAGCAAGCTGCTGCTTTGGTGTGCTATAGCCCCTTGTCGATGTGAAAGCCGCAACACTGCATCTTCTCCACAGCCTGTTTGTACATTATTCCTAGATGACTCTGTAAGGATAATTAGCCCTTCATATATCTGTGAATGCTTTGGTTTCTTCCTCAGTGGTACAGTTTAAAGGAACATTGGGATTGCTTTGCTGGTATAGAGCAGACATAGACAGAGCTTTTCTTCTGAAATAATCTACACTGACTGTCTGACATGGTGCTACTTCATACAGGAATACAGAAGTTCAGACCCAGGGACAAATCTAGCCTTCCATGTTTCCCTAAAAAGTCAAGCCTCCTTTCCATGATTCCAAACACCAATAGTTGGGTGGTTGTCCTGCTTTTGTGTAACTTCCCCACAGCAAAAGTTGAAATGGTTCTCCTAAAGTTCAGCTGCAGACAGTAAGAACTTTATGCTAAAATATGCCAGTATTTTGCCCTTGCCTATTTTGCCTTTGGCCATACCCACCATTGGAATGGGGCCGACAGCTTATTTGAAATAGAATGTGGCTCTTGGGCTGCAGGCGGTTTAATATTCCCCAAGGCATCTTTACCAAATAAACAAAGAAGTCTGCAAAGATCTGGAAAAAGCAGAGTTCCAAATCATCAGCAACATTCTGTCAAAGCTCAGAATAACTCCCATGCAGCTCTCTTAACGTCAAACAATGAGTGGCAGTCCAGCGACAGAGAAGAGTACCAGCTTGGCACTCTGTTTTGGCAATGTGCAGCATAGATGCTACCCATGACCTACAATTCCTCCCCATCAATCTTCTCCCATCGCGCCCCCCTCACCGGCCCCCTCCAGCTTCCTTGTTTTCCTAGTTCTCTGGCAACTGTTCACTGCCTAGTGTCCCAGCTTCTGCTGAGTGTCCATTTCTCTTCCATCTCCACGTTTTGAGTGAATACATTCATGAAGCAAACTGTGTTTCAGAAACATCAGTGCCTGGCATGAAGTTCGGCAAATGTGTTTATGCACCATCGCTGATAGATTTAACTGTGGACAGAACTATGAAAGATGTTCTTGTTGGTCTTATATTCCCAAATCTAAATGCACTGTTCATCTTTGGCACTCTATTTCATATTTAAATTTGTATTCTTTGTTGCTCTGCTATCAGGGTTTTTATTTAGGAAACAGAATTATTGAATATGATACTATTGTGATTATGAGGCAGCATGGCTGAAATAATTCTGAGAAGATGGGGCAGTATGAATGGTTCTTGTATTGTCATGCATTCCTTCTGCACTAGAAACATCAACAATGAGGTTAAAAAATTGTTGCAGATCAGCATAAAGGTGAGTGAGAGGATCAACTCTGAAATCAGATGGGAGCACTCGAATTGAGGAAAATAATTTGGTATTGATTTAACAAATCTTTAGTTTCATCTTTATTATGAGACTCTGTCCTGGAATACTTCCAAAGAAATGGAAAGTATCCGGCAGTGCTAGTTTCTGTGTCTTTATAGAGAGGCTGCTGGATTCTCAAGCAAAACACTCTGCCTCAGCAGCTGTCTTCTGACTTAATAGAAACACTCTTCACTTTCCTGACTTTTCCATGAAGCTGTGTGGTCACTTCTGCACCAAGCCTTCCCCAGATGAGATATATCAGAAAATTGAAATTCTTAAGAGCCATGATGCAGACCAAGATCAATATAGCTCCATATTCTGCACCCCCAACCTGAGGCAATCCAGATGCCTGTGTGGAGCCCACAAGTAGGGTATGAACACAGCTGCCCCCTTCTGCCTGTGCTCCCCAGGGACTGGGAATGGTGGCATTCCGCTTTCATGACTTGGTAGCTGTTGATCCCTTTATGATCCTTGATTCCCTAGTCCACTTTTAAAGCTATTCAAAAGCTAGGAGCAGGCCCATAGCTTGCCTAAAACTTTTGTGGGGAGGGGTGCCAAAAAGGTAGGGAGTGCTATTCATTTGGTATGCAGGCCTTTTCATTGTAATTTTACAAAATTAAAATTGTTTGTTTAAAAATAGAGGCAGCAGTCTCCCTAGTGCCCTTCACTCCCCAATACAGGCCCAGCTGGCCTAGGTCTTTGCCTCTTCCCCATTTCACAGGCCTCAGCCACATCCCCTGTGAAATCCACACAGAAGTGCCAAGTTAACAGCTCTCAATCACACTGTTTTCTGTGTGGTCTGACCTACCGACCTCTGCTGAAATTACCTGGTTAGCTGTGGCTGGCACAGCTGCCTTGCCAGAGCTTAGGAACACAGCCTTACATTGTCTTCCTTCACATGCTTCTCTGTCCCCGGCTGTGAAAGAAGTGTTTGGACAGAGTGTCTTCACCTTCTGCTGCCGAGTTTGAGTCTCTAAGAGACCACTCCTTCCGGAACACTCCCCATGGACCTTCTATTTCCTTTTTTCCTTCTGTGTTCCCAGCCTCCCACTAGGACACTGAATTTTGGTTCCCTTTCACAATCCAGTTCCCACTGAATTTGGAAGGTGGAAATGCTGCAGTAATGGCAGCCGTCTCACAAGACCACCAGAGCTGGTGGGTTATGTGGCTGTACCCCCGAGGGACCTGTGTTCCGGAAGACCCAGGTCTCTGGAGGTACTTGCTCCATGTTTGGCAACCTCTGCTGAGCCCTATCAACCACCCCTGGAATGAGGAAAACTCTGTGTCCTAATTTACAGATGCCAGTCTTCTGTTTGAAGGTTGGTTGGAGGGCAGTCCTTTATTTGAAGATATCCTCTGTTTGAAGGGTTGAAGTTAAAGATAAAGAACCACTAGGAGAGAGAGCTGCAGTCCCTTTGTTAGATAAAATGCAGCCTAGCCATGATCAGGATAAAGTGGGCACAAGCCATCTGCAACGCAACACGTACAATGACTAGGTAGGCTGAGCTAGACCATGTAAGGAAGAGCCTTGCAGCACTCTGGGCGGATCCAGAAGTGGAGACTCAGCACAGTTTAAAAATCTACTAACACAAAGGGAGGACGAGGAACCTCATTGCGGAACAAGCTGGAGGCACTCAACCCTCAGCTGTTGTACTGAATACAGCTCTGAGCTCAGTGCCCTGCAGTCGTGTTCAGCCTCCTCCTTGAGACACTTCTATTGGCTTGAGTCTTCTCAGGAAAGAACTTCAGGGTATTTTGACCTAACACCTTGAAGCTGCTTGTCTGTTACCACCTGGACAATAGGCTGTAGAAGCATGCAGGGATGCATTGCAAGCATGCAGGGATACAATGGAATGGATTGTGTTCATATTTAAATTGTAGTCACTAATTCTGAATTTGCACATATATGCATAAATTTCCTTTAGTCCTCTTTTTCCAGTGATGTATTTGCTCTTTTTGGTAATGTGTAAATGGTTGTCTGAATTGAAACTCATCCAGTTGCCAAGGAACTAAAGGGTGCTTGACAAGATCAGCCCAGCAGAAAATAAGCAAATGACTGCTCTTGACAGAAGTTCACTTTTGGTGCAGAACAAATTAAAAGCTTGAGGTTGAAGGGAAATATTGATATTTTCTTGTCTTCCTCATACTGTACACGCTGCCACTTGATGAGAAAGGTTCTTGTCCTGTACATGATTTATAGTCCTATATTGTATTTAAAATGAAGTGAAAGTATCCTTCCATCAGGGTGCATACTGCAATAACAGAAAATGTGCAATTTGTTTGTATTTTTCATATGTTCCTCCTCTTTGAGTCAGAAATTTGATATTGCCTCGATTTCCTGAGTGAGTTATTGCTTACATTAATCATTTAAATTCAGAGGAAAGCACAGATTTCTCTGCACTTACCAACAATGCAGATATTCTAAGACAAAGTCTAGGCTAAAAAATCTTTGCTGGCTTCAATTACAGTTTAAATTGTTCTTAGTTTGGTTTGAATTAACTTAGAGAGACCAAAATTGAAATATTAAACATCTGCATATACAGCGATACTGAGAAATAGCACTGATGTTACAATTGTCACATCATTGGATTTGCATTATACTAGATCAGGTTCTTTGCCCACCTAATCCAGAATGGTTTACTGTGACTGAAAAGGGTACTCAGACAATGATTTTTCACATTACCCACTGCCAGATCTTTTTAACTGGATGTGCAAAGGACTGAGCTTGGGACATTCCATACAGAAAACATGCACTATGATTCTTTTGCATGTCAGGCCATGTTTCTGACGGCTGAATTGACGGCTGAAAGGAGCCATGAATTGGGGAATTCCTGGCTTCTGGAAGCTACCCAGCAGTCAGAAGAAAACGCACAGTGTCCAGTGGTGTTCCTAGGCACTAAGAATAGGAGAACTCGCTATTTTCAGGGGCATCTCCATCAGATCCGGTATCAGTGGTAAGCATTGCAAGGCCTGTGCCAAGGACCCCCACTTCAGTAGAGGCTCACCAACAAAAGACCTCTGGACTTGTTCTTCCTGGATCCATTGCATCTTGTTTGCAATGGTGGTGATGGGACAGAGGAACAACAGCAGCTCCTACTGAATCATAATACCATAAAGTTGGAAGGGGCCTAGAAGGCCATTGGGTCTAACCCACTGCTCAGTGCTGAATTTAAGTCTCCCATCCAGATTCTAACCAGGCTTCACCCTGCTTAGCTTCTAAGATTGAGCAGGATCATGCACTTCAGGCTATATAGAAGCTCTTTCACTCTGGCTTTCTGCCTGTGAAGCCAGCAGCAGTCAAGGAAGCAATGATGAGAAAGAGAACAAGGAGCAAGAGCAATGTCCAGGAGAACACATGCTTCCTGTGGAAGGTTGGAAGTAACTTGGCCAAGTGCCCCCCAAAACCTGGAGTGATCACTGATCCCTACTAAAAAGGCAGCTCTTCACCTCTGTGCTATACTGAGGCCTATTTTTGTCAGTCCCATCCCACGAGTTATGGATAGCGTGAAGCAAACGGAAATGGTTTTTTGCCTGAGACATGAGACAGTTTTTCTCTCTTGCCCACTGTTTACCTTGCTCAGAATGTTTCACCTGCTCAGCAGCTGCTCCGGCAAAGGATCGGCTGCACCAACAGACCACATGCCACAACACTGTTCGCAGATGGAAAATGGTGCATCACTAGAACTCAGTACAAATGTACCATTTCTGTACCAACCACTTTGCTTCCTCATAGATCACTTTATCTCATTACATGTATTTATATACCACTGTATATCCAGTAAGATTCCTGAGCTGTGAGCAGTAAAAAGAAAGAAGAAAGAATCAAATACAGAGGTGGAATGTTTGAAATCAAGTATACTAGCCTTCAGCCTAGCCTTCCTAGCTTTCATATCAAGCCTGATGAAACTGCTCATTTGGGCTTATTGGTTTTTCTGAACATTTAAGCTTTATACATCTCAATAGCTTTTTCAAATGGTATCACATGATAAGAATGAGAGCAGTTTGAGCATAAAATGTCACTTTGCATAGCTGAAATGTCATAATTGCTTAGAGTTTTATTAAACAGGCAGTACATATGCCTCCGATATACTGGAAAATAGACCCATCTCCCCTCAACACTTCAAAAAGGCCCTACAGTGCAGCATTAGCAATAATGTCTACAAATCCATATGCCAAAGCCGAATTCCTCTGTGGGGGCTGCTCCAATTTATACATATGCATGAGTCCACTGCTTGCTCTTTCATTGCACCTCTTTGTTGCAAAAAGCTCTGCTACCTATTTGACTGCTTTCCAAGCAACAAAGCAAACTCTGTGTCTTTGATGACAGGGTGAATAATGTTTACTGCTCACCTAGGAGACTGGAAGAAGCTAAGTAACATCTTCCAACTTCCCGAGCCACCATAAAATGTATGATAAACAGTGGGATGTGTCTGTCTCGGTGTATGTTTTACAAGGTGGAAGAGAGATGAGGTGGGCTGCCCCCTAAGCTGCATTTAGCCTAACAGGTAAGGAGACTGCCATATAATGTTCAGTTAAAGGGATGGATGGGAATTCCGTGAGCTGCCGCAATCTGAGCAGCCCTGAGAGCATTTCCTCTCATCTGCATCAGGGAATCCTTTTTATTTTTCCAGGCCAATGTTAAAAATTACCTCAGTACAAACACAGTTCTTCTTCAGTTTCTGAATATCATTTTGCTAACTGTTGTAAAAGTGGCTGTCAAACCAGATTTGAAAATGGGAGTTATGATCCAAAATTCCCATTTGTTCTTGAAACAGGGCTTTGATGTTCATAGATAGATGAAGTAGGTAAATATCCAGTATTAATGCCCCCCTCCCTGATACCTTGTGGTATGTGTTTATTTAAGGAAAAAAACTGAAGCAAAAATATTTAAATGAGAAATCAAGAAAAGGGCTGGCAAATGCACGTAATTCATGCACAGAGCAGCACTCGTGATCAATAGTAGGGCTTTTCAGATAAAGCATGTGCATCAAGTGGGCAGGACAGTAGACCTTCTACTGCTGCAGAAGAGACTTGCTGACAGGCTGCAAGACGTGCCACGACGTGTCCTTAATAGTGCAGTAGAAGGGATGTTTCTGAAACTGACCTCCTAATTTCTTCTTCCCAGACCTGGATGTTTCAAACCAATGTTTTCAAAATTCTCAGTGCTCTTTTAAAATTAATTCTCCTAGTTATATAGAGCATGGTGTATGACCTGCTGTTCTTTTAGTTCCATTTGCATTTCCTCACCCTCACATTGTTGGTGCACACGTCTGCATGTGTAAAACTTTGTAAAAAAACACAAAACATTCATGATGAGATTCTAGATACTGCCATATAAAGATTCTTTCTTGCCTGTGTTTACAAATATACAGTAGTAAAACACAGGAAAAATGAAACCTTGATGCAATCATACCAGTGATTTTGAGATACAGTGGAGAGTGGAAAGTTCTAAGTAAATAAATAATAAGAGTAATAGAAACTGCCTGCCTGTCAGCATCACAGTACCAGTATCATGACACTGAGACATCTGAAAGTTGTCAAGCATATTAAGGATACTCTAGAATTATACACTTTCTCCTTATCCAGTTTTCAAGTTTAAATAAGTTGAAAGGTAGCAAAGCATTTGAAGCCTACAGTGCCACCTTTAGTCACTAGGTGGCAGACTTCCCTAAGCAGTGCATACCTTTACAGTCAACAGGGGTTTAGCCCAGGACATCCAGTTGCACATCTTCCTTGCTCTGGAGTAGCCCTCCCTCGGGGAAATGGAGGGGGCCAGGCCCCTCCCTCAGTGGGCTACAGGTATACAGGATGGCAGGAACTGTGCCTGGGAGTGCCAGTAGCCATAGCTTCACTGAGTCCAGCTGAGCACAATACATCCAAGTCTGATAGCAGGGGAATGGTGAGGGTAGGCAGTACTGTATTAAACTATTAGCTATTTCAAATGCTGTAAAGCTGTGCCCATTTGCTAGTACAATATACCTGGAGTAGAATGTGCCACAGAATATGCTGTTTTCTCCCATGGTTAGATCAAAAAGGGTTGCTCCTTGCAACTGGGGGAAACCTGTGATGTCTACCTGATGGCTCTGCCTCCACCCTGCTGACAAAGCCAGGATGGCATCTCTGAATTGGGAGTGTTGTTTCCGGCACCTGAGCTTCCATGGTGTTCCAGTTTCTTGCACTGCCACTTCCATACCTCCCCCGCTTTATTTTGCAAATACTTGTTGGTCAGTCGCAAAGTCATGGCCGCCTCTTCATGATCCCATGGACCATAGCACACCAGGCCCTCCTGTCCTGCACTGCTTCCCAGAGTTCACCCAAATTCATGTCCATTGCATCAGTGATGCTACCCAACCCCCATCTCATTCTCTGCTGTCCTCTTCTCCATTTACCTTCAATCGTTCCCAGCATCAGGGACTTTTCCAATGAGTCCTCCTTTCTCATCAGATGGCCAAAGTATTTGAGCTTCAACTTCAGTATCTGTCCTTCTAAAGAACAGTATTTATCAAATTCAGTAAATTTGCAAATACTGAACTTCCTCAATTTCCAGATTTGTCTGTCTCTTAGTTAGAATCATGGAATCATAGAATAGTAGCTTTGAAAGAGGACTGTATGGCTCTTTCAAAGCTACCTTGGCTCAGTGCAAGACTCCAAGTTAAACCATCCTCCTCAGATGGCCTGTGAGAACTAGCATGGTGGCTCATGTGCTATGAGGAAGATATACTACCCACATCATTTTTCATCATTTGCACCAAATGTGCATGCGTGTGCTTTTGCAAATGAAAACCTGTACAAAATAAAAGACTGGCTTTGGACTTCCAACTGGTGTTTGAGCAAATTTGGAGGAAGTCTCATAGGTGACAGAACACCTGCTTCTCACGCAGAAGGTCTCAGATTCAGTCCCCAGCACCTCTAAGTAGGGCTGACCAGGAAAGAACCTTTCCTGAAGCTCTGGGGAGCCACCGCTGCCAGTCCGTGTCAGCAGCACTGGCTAGCCTGAGTCAGTAGAGAGCAACCTCATGTGATCATCATTTCTCCAGTCCAGTTACTCCCCATCTTAGCCACCATCTTCCAGCGCATCAGTCTGCTGTGTGTGCACCACACAGGTTGCTTCAGACCCGTGTTGTCGTTATGCAGGAGTACAAGTTACATGTCCATGTGAACCCAGATGTGTGGCAGCAGTCCTACTGAGTGAACTTGTTTGTAAAATCCTTATCACTCAGTAACAGCAATACAAAGACACATATAAACACTGGTTATTGGGAGATTTTGCATGCAATTTCAATCATTTTCAGAGGTAAAACCTATTTCAAGTATGTGTCATCAGTCATCTTACCCCTTAAACACTAAAGTAATCTTAGCTAATGCACCAACTTTTTTTTTACATCTAACACTGCAGGCTTTTTAGATTACTCTATTGTTAAAAAAAAAACAACCAAGTAGACAGAATCCCAGCATTTTCTAGAAACCCATTAAGTATGCATTGTACAAAAACTAAAAATAAAAAAGAGGACATGAAGACATACTTAAAACCCTCAGGGATAAGAAATTGTACTGATTTAAATGGTATTGCTTGTTATGCTAAGAGGACATCCTGTGGTTTCTGACTGTATATGGAGGGAACATTTGCATGAAATGTAACCGTAACAATCTTAAACTGATCCTATCTGGTTATCATACTGTTTATTCACTTACAGGGCTGTAATTTAGTTCAATCTGAATTCCTGCAGCTTCTATATTTGATATTAAAGGAGAAAATGCTTTACCTTGGCATCCCATGGTTAGTTATATCATATTCAACCCTAATCACTGATATCCGGAAAGACATTTAAGAGCTCAGGCAATGCTTGTAGTTTCAGTCTTTTCTTTGGCTCCAGGCTGTAACCAGGCTGCAAGAACTAGGGGAGCTCAATATTATTCTCTAGAAAGTCTGGCTGGGGAATAAGTCCTGAGGCCAGTAGTGGTCAATATGTCCCTGAGAAGAAGCAATTTTTCAGTGGTTTTAGATAGAATTTATTGGTGAAAGGACTCAACTCCTCCCTCCTCCCTTTCTTTTCTCCAAGATGCTAAAAGTATCTCCATGCACCATCTGCTGTTGTAAATAATTCACCCACTGGATTAGACTAAAAGTTTCTCTTCCTTCAACAAAAGGGCTTCTTGCACTAGCAGATGAAGCTCTTCCACTGGGGAAAGATGAAGCTCTTCCACTGGGGGAACTTCCTTTATCTACAAGATCCTGTATATTTGCTGCACACAAAAAATGCAAAGGAGTACATATTATGAATATTATTAATCAGTGTGAACAAATTGTGGCCTTCCAAATGTTTTGGTCCACAACTCAACCCATTTGTTTATTAGCAATATTTATATATTGCTACTCATTTGAAAGACGCTCAAAATCAGTTTACAAAACAAAACAAACAAACAAAAGACACACACGTGCACATGCACATCTCGTAAGATAGTTCATGGCTGGGGAAAACCGATGCCAACAAAAATCTTTTCAATAAATGCCTTAAACTTGCTCACAACAAGGCACTCTCCAAAAGCAAAGAGAAAAGGCCCATCTCTGAGCCAACACAAAATCCTTTGCCAGCCTAGCTAATGATGGGGAATGCTGGCATATGGAACTTTCTGGAGGAGCACAAACTGCCTGCCCCACTGTAAGGAAGCCATGTAGCACATCCCATGGGATGCACGTGTTCCTGACTTTTCTGCGATTTCTTTGGGAAGCCCTCACTTGCGGTTGTGCCGGTACGCCATTGTGCCGGTGGAACAGAATGAGCAGAGGTGCAGCAGCTACATGGAGTAATGACCCTAATAATATTGAATATACATTTCACGTTTCTTCTTCTTGCAAGGAATCCCAGGTGGCTTGTATCACCGATTCTGCTCCACCTTGTCTTCTTCAGGTCAGATTACAAGTGAGTGACTGACTCAAAGTCAGCCAGTGACGTCATGGTCAGATGGGATTAGAACCTGGATCTCTCAGATGGCTAGTCCAGTACTCTAACCACTATACTACATTGGTTCTTAATAATGCCCTTAATATTTCCACTCTTCAGGAATAAATCTTCACATTTACTACTGGCTCGAAACTCACAACTCTGTTATGAATTATTGTTGAATTCTGGTACTGCTTTCCCATCATTTATTATGTTTTCGCTTGTATACAACATGGACATGAATGCTTCTTTTTTAATGGCAGGAATTTTGAGAGGGTAACAAAAACATGGGATCAAATATGAAGCAAGCAAGTTCTAAATGATATGAATACTGGTAATGATGTTACAATGAGTTCACTACCTTGCAAAACAGAGCATCACATGCTTCAGGATGGTGAATGGGTGGTTCTTTTTAGGGACAGTAATAAAACAGACAGAACATTACTGTTTATTCTAAATAAAGGGGCAATTGTGGAATAAAAATGATTGAATGTTTCATAAATGCTAAATTGGGTGCTTTTATAAATCTGCTTTGATTACCAGACACGTTTGTCTTCTGACATGTGGTTAGAGTCAACTCTAGGTCTCCAAAATTGTGCTACATTATGTTAATTGCATGTGCAAAACCCAACTATTTTAGCTTTTCTCCCCCTCCCCAATTCACAGTGACTGCTTAAAAGAAAACAATGCATTATTCTTCCTCAGAAGAGACCTAACTTTATTCAAAATGCTTCTGGAATTTTAAATATACTAAATGTGCAGGGAAATAATATGGCACGTTTCTTGAATCGCTGAAAAAGAAGCAGCATCAACATGTTTATGGGCTGCATCTAGACTTGCATATAGAATGGAAAGGTATCTTCCATTTGCAGGGGGAACCAGAATCTAACAGAGGCTTCCTGCAGGAGGAAGCAGGCAAGGCAGAGACGTCCATTTCTACCTTCTCCCTGCAGCCCACAGGGTCATGTTCCATGCTCCAGTCCCTTCAAACAGCATAGCAGGTGGCACTGGAGGTTGCAGCCGGAAGTGGAAATGGGAGCAAACCAGTGCCCACCCCAGCCCTCGTCACTAGAAGAGCTCTGCTGAGCGCAAGTTTGGATCTAACCCAGCATATCTTGGAAGACTCTCAGAGGCTGTGTTTGTAGCTTCCACATGTCTGGTGAGGCATGGCCTTTCCCACAAAAGGCCGGGTTACAGTAACTGTACTAGTACCCTTAAGTGCCGTGGGTTTGACACTGCAGGGCAGACTGCGCACAATGCATGTAACACAATGCATTGCATCCCAACTGCAGCACCCTTTTTCTGAAAGTAAGAAATAGCTTTAGGAGGAGCCGGTCTGAACCAGTCCAAGGCTAGAGCTACCGAACCCTTTCTGACCACTATTTTCTCACTCCATCTGATTTGCAAGTGGCATCTTCCTGCAGGGTTGAAATAGCCTGCTTACCTGCCTTGTGAGTGCGAGCTGGGCAGTGCCTCTGACAGGCAATACAAAGTGGAGGTCTCTGCCCTGAGGAGCTTCCAATTTTTGTTCAACAGTTAGGGACATTGCAGACTAGGTCAGGCAGCATTAAGGGGGAAAGAATATGCAGTTGTGTTTTTACATGTATCTAGGATTGATTTAAATGCTGAACTACATTATATTCATTGTACAACATGATGATGAACCTGGTGGTTTTCTTTATTTTAATGTAATTGTGAGCAGCCCTATTTTGATCAGGACCAGCATGCTCTGGGAGGGGAGAAATAAACCCTATACAAAGGTTGGTATGGCAACACTTAGAATATTGTGTTCACTTCTGGTTACCTTGCCAGAAAAAGTTTATTATTAAGTTGGAAAAAGTACAGAGAAGAGCAACTAAAATAATCCCAGGGCTAGAGAAACTCCCCTGTGAGAAGCAGCTACAACAACTGGGACTGCTTGGCTTAGGAAAAAAGGCAAGTAAGAGGATTGATGATAGAGGTGTTTAAAAGAATACATGTTGTAGAGAAGGTGGAGAGGGAGAGATTTTTCTCCCTTGTCCATAACACTGGAACCTGGGGTCATTCCACAAAGCTGATCAGTGGGAGGTTCAGGATGGATAAAAGGAAGTATTTCCTCACGCAGCATATACAGTAGTTAAACTGTGGAATTCGCTGTAATGGGAAGTGAAGAAGGGCACCTTTAAAAGGGGATTGGAGAGACTCATGAGGGAGGAGGCTCTCAGTGGCTGCTGGCCCTGCTGGCTGAGT
>NW_025335349.1:7345967-7368069 GCF_004798865.1 Varanus komodoensis | reverse complement strand
CGAGGAGCTGGGCAGGGGGAGGCCTTGCAGCCGCCCTGCTGGAGGGGTCCTGTGGGCAGCTGGCTTGCCACCGTGTACACAGAGTGCTGGACGAGATGGACCTTTGGTCTGAGCCAGCATGGCTTTTGCTATGTTCTTACATTCTTAACCTTTTCCACCACCCCTCCATTTTTTTCCTCCAAAAAACCACCTCACTTTTCTGGGGCTTTAAAAAGAGAGAAAGAGAAAAGCAGTCATTTTTGACTCTCTGTGGTGTAGAAAATGAGTGGAAAGAAGGGTTCATCTCTCGCGGGTATGCTGGTTTCAGTCCACATTGGAGTGACAGACAGTTAAGTCAAGCTTAGCTACATCCTTCACCATCAATGCAATGTGTAAATTTCTTGTGCAGATGTAATTGCAATTGGTTGTACAACTGATGCTCAACTACCCTTGTAGTTTTCTGAGTACTGAGATATTACATGACTTTAAATAAACCCCCAAGCATTTTTGGAGCATATATGACAATTTTCTTGGCTGCCTCAGGAAAGACTGTACAAACATTGACAGCAGTCATCCATTCAGACTCTGTAACTGAATAGGCTGCTGATTACCACTTTACTGATGAATTTGTCCAACTTGCCCAAACTCACCCACTTACTCTGCCCTCTTATCATAAGACCAGATATGCCCACTAAAGCAATTATCTGGGGGAAATGGGGTGTAGCGAGCTATTAACTCTGTAATCATATGCAAGCAAAACTCTCATGCCTTGCCAAACTCACATAGGCAAGCAACAAATCCAGTTACTTAAAATCTGGAAGACCGATTTTTTAAAATTTTTAGTTTTTCCTCAGCAAGGAAACCACATTTCTACATTTACATTTTTCAGCAACTAAATGACCCGCATGCATTCTGAGCATCCAGATTTATGTTTGACTATAAAATTAAATTTGCAAAACAGCAAATTTAACAGAAGTCTATTCTTCATGGCTGTCCTTCTTGCATTCCAGTTATAAATATGTGGAGATTCACTACCAGTGGTTGAAGAGCACAGCTGAACCTTAGCAGGAGTAACTCCAGCTAGCCTGCACTTGGAACAGGAGCTTGGAGCGTGGTTTGGGCCCCATAGGGAGCGGGAGTCCTGAAGGAAAGGGAAGGAGCATTACTGTTGTCTTTGTTCTCTGTCCTTCCAAAGATTTCCCCAACTGGACTCAGGTTCCAAGCTAGCTACCAGCATCTAACCTAGACACTTTCTTTAGCTCACTGGGTTGGGGTGGGAGTTCTGGAAAAGGAAAATATGTCTTTTGGGTTGCTTTATTTGAATAATTATTGTTGGCCAGCTGTTTTAAAATAGTTAAGATTTGGAGCTTTTTCAAAACATAGTCTTGGGTTTGTTTAGGTTAGGTGGGGTCTGAATGCTTTAACTAGCAAACACATTGTTAAAACAGCAGCTCTTGTCATCTGTCACAAAGGCTATTTAAAACCCAGCTGGAGTTGAGACAAGTCAAAAGAGGGACTGGAAAGTCTTCATCCAAAGAGCAGGGCAATCCTAAGCATATCTGCTGAGAATCATTTCTCTGCTCTTTGTGAGAAGACTTGGAGCGCTAAACGGTCACCTTGCGAGGAGGGGACACTCACTTGCTGAAAGAAGTCCGGAAAGGTGATGGCACCTTGTGAGGCCAGTGGGAGGTGTGGATTCCCTGCCTTTCTGCAAAACGGCTCACAGGAGTCCATGGACTGAGCCTTCCTGCCTTCCTGCTCCTTCATGGATCAACACAGCTGCCTGCCATTTTGGACTCTCCCCGGGGTGTGGCTATGATGGCTGCCACACTTGCTGAAGGGACAGGGCAGTGTTAGAAGCAGCAGTGGTGTCGTGCTAGACTTGGCAGTAGAAGCAATTATGGTGACAAGGACAGCTCAACATTTCTGCAGCCCTGGTTCATATCAACAAATCAATTTTAGGAGTTTCATCAGCACCAGCAACAGGACTTTTTGTAAAGCCAGCCCAAAATACATAAAATCACGGCATTGAACAATATATCGCAGCTGGAAACATTAATTTCCCCCAGGAAAAGAGACGTTCTGAAACTAGCAATTCCAGCAAGCATGGCTGATGAGGGCATTCCAGTTGCTCCAAACATGCTGGTACTGAATCCATGCAAGCCCAAGTTCCACTACACCATTAGCTAGAATCTCAAGACCTCATTGAAGGCAAGTGATGTGACTGTGTGGGCGATTCTGATTGGCCTTGAAGCACTGTAAGAGCATCGTGCCCTAATGAGTTGGGCTCACAAACGGTGACGAATAACAAAATAGCTGGGAAAACCATGAAACGGGGAAAGAGGGAGGAAGTTCACATCATATGAAAAACATCGTTTAGGACTTAATTGACGTGTGGGCAAAAATTCAACTGCTAGCCTCAACTTTTAACTGACAGTCACTGTGTACTTTTATCAAGTAGAAATTAAACAGGTGTAGCTTTTCCTGGCATGGAAATGCAGTCATAAGGAAAGAATCTTGCCAGTCACTGGAACACAGCCTCTTGAAAGAGCTCTTGAACATGCACTCAAGCATGGTCCTTTGGTATAGCATCTTTGTATATGTAGATAATGGCATGGAGTTATTTTCGTTGTGCTGCATGATTTATTTTCCTTACCTGTTGCTCTCAGCGATCGTCCAACATTCAGTGAGACACCTTTGCTTTTTCCACTGTGTGGGCATCAGTGTCCACACTGAAGGGAAACAAATACTTTGGAAACCTTGGCTAATTACCTACTTGATCTGGCACCCAGCATAGCTCAAGGACCGTGCACTTTCCAGGCATTTGCTTCCTCAAGACATGACATTTCTCACCTTCCCACTGTTTTTGAAATCCTTCAGAATTCTCGTGTGCTGTTGACAATATATCTGTCCAAATTCTAGCTTACAGCAGTTTCCTAGGCAACCAGCACTTCGGCACAAAAAGCCTGTAAACAGAATAAACTAAAACACTTCTTTGCAATTTGTCCCTCCCTCTTTCAACCTCCTCCCTTTTTTGGGAGGGTGGTTGTTTTTCTATAAAACTTGTACATTAAAAACAGTGCAGAGAGTGCTCAGTCCTTTCATTTCTCATTCATTCCTGAACATGTCTATAAGAAAGCTTTTCTTTTCCTGAAGAAATTGTACCTGCAGCAGCCCCAGAAGTTAGACCACAGTTAGCATCAGACTGTGACTGTAACACTGATTCTCGGGTTGTTGACATCATAGTTTATTTCTGGTCCAAATGCTCTTCTTGCTTGTACCCGCTTCTTGGTTCCCCTAAACTTTGTGCAGTTAGGTTTTTCCATGGCATTCTCTGCAGGCTAAATCAGCCTTCCCCAGTATCATACCCCTACTACAACTTGCAATAAGCAATACATGGTGCTGATGGGAATTGAAGTCCAGAAAAAAACATCTGGAGACTGCCAGGCCAGGGCAGGCTAGAGTAAACATACTTAATCCTACATGCATGGAAACATACTTTGCATGTCGTCTGTATGGCAGCTCCTAGCAGCTCTTTCCACACTGTTCCAGAGATTGTTTTTCACGTTTTCTTTTCAGAAAGGAGAACCAAGAGACAAGGTTTGGCTTTAAAGAGAACTTTATTCCTAAACTTTTTATTTTTGATGTCCCCCCCGCCCCCCGCCGCTCTTCCCCCGCTCTTCCCTTCATCTTCCCTTCTCCTTCTCACATTCTTTGTCTCATTTGCCATCCCTGCCCCTACCCCACTGGGGCCCTCTAAAAATCAGCCTTTTCATAACTCCTAGCCTTCTTCTTCACAACAACAAAGGTGCAATGAACAATAATTGGGTTCAGCAGAGGGTCAATGTGGTGTCGCAGTCGAAGTGTTGGACTGGGCACCTGGGAGATCTGGGTTTTAGTTCACACTAAGCCATGAAACTCCCTGGGTGACTTTGGGCCAGCCATGGACTCTCAGCCCAACCTACCCACAGGGTTGTTGTTGTAGGGACAAGGTTGAGAGCTGGAGGAGAAGAATTATGTAAGCTGCTTTGAGTTTGTTGTAAGAAAAACAACAGGGTATAAATCTAGTAAATGCATGAATAGTTATGTGTGGTTCTTTTTTGCTGCATATGTAACTTCAGGACATTTAGAATGATAGTTTCTCTCTCCTTCTGGCTGATCCTCAAATGTGCAATTATGTTCGGGGCTAACTTCTCCCAGGGTCAAGAAGGGCATACCACTGCTGCTGAAGGAGTAAAGCTGGTCTTTAGTGACTGTCACTGCTGGAAAATACCACAGTTTCTAATTACCTCCTCAGCTCGTTTGTCCCGGGCCTCCAAAAGTCTTGTCTCCATCATGTTTTTTAGTAAGAATCATCCCCAGATGTATTTCATGAGACAAATGAATTCACTTTTCTTGCAAGTCTGATGTAAAAATGAGGAAACCATTTCTCTGTACCCATTTACCTCCTATGGACCAGTCCTACAGAATATGTTGAATGGGCATTAGTTAACTTTGTGGGCTTTCAGCTCTTTTAATATTTGCTTTTTCTTTATAGCTGCAGACCCTTTTGAAGCTGAAATCAAGCCTTGAGTGCCTTCAGTGATTTGTGTAATGGGAACGTCTCTCTCATCTTCTGATTTCACTCCATCATATGACTAAGGGATAGGCAAACAGGATAAGCTATCAGCAGTTGCATTCTTGGCTTCCAGGAGATATAGCATTTCAGAATCAAAATCCATCCTCCTCAGCACCCATTCAGCAACCATTGAGGTAGCTCATCCTGAACCTTGTGTGACAAAGATTGCTTCTAGGAGTTTATGACGAGATTTCAGATAAAATGTTCTGCCCCACAAGTAGATTCTACAGTGCCCCACAGCCCAGAAGTCCCTTTTCGTGTACCTGGGTGATAGTTCTTGGAATTAACCAGCACTTACGAGGCTAAGGAAACTGTATTTTTTTGCCCATTCTGTAGCTGAGTCAACACAGCACATACCTCATAGAAACTCTGCAGTGGCCGCTATTTGCTTCTCAGGACTTAGTGCTGTCTTAGTGGAAAAAGAACATTTCATATCCCCAAAACTTCCTTTGCAAGCTGTGACCCATTCAAATTGTACTTCTTTAGAAAAAGGCAAAGTGGAGCTATCTTAGTAACAACTGGTTTTACAAACGTTGAATAGGACTCAAAAAGACCTAGAAAAGATCACAGTTTTTCATTGCTGTTCAATTCTGGAATTTCATAAATGGCTTTTACTAGGTCTTATTTTAGTAATAGTCCTCTCTGTGAGATGGTGTGTCCTAAATAAGTCACTAAATCCATTTTAAATTGGCATTTCTCCTTGTTGGTGGTCAATCTACACTGGCACAGTCTGGAACAATTTCTAAAATCCTATCATGTCTCTACACATCCTTAACACCAAAATGTAATCTTTTGCAACACCGCTCATTACTCTAAATATGGCCTGCATCATCCTTTGAAACACTGATGCTGCAGAAGCCAAACCAAATGGCCCTTGTTTAAAATGGAATAAACCATCAGGAATAATAAAGGCAATGTAACTGTGAGATTCTTTTCCTAAGGTAAGCTGGTGATTATCTGGTGATGAATCAAGAGTGGGAAAAGTTGCTTCCTTAAATGTTAAGAGCATTTCACTGGTATCAGACAGGAGATGGCAGTCCACCACCGTATCTGAATGCTGCCACTCAGGTTTACATGCACACAGATGGCGCCATTAGCCTTCCTTGCTGTGACAATGGAAGAGACCTATTCCTAAGTATCACTACATTCTGCGATGTCAGCTTTGCAAAGTTTAAGAATCCCCCTGTTGAGCAGCTTCCCTGGAACAAGAGGCACATTCCACACTTTGTGCTGCAAAGGCTTGGCATTTGCTTTCCTCTGAATCGTGTGCTTAAATTTATTGGTGGTACCTGGAGTGTTTGTAAAAACAACAGAAACTAAAATGCAAATTTCCATGTGGGACTTAAGTGTAGTGTGTTGGATTAGTTCTGCGCCATTAGGATCAAATGCTGTTTGAAGATGTCTTTGATGGTTCCATCCTAGCATTCAGACACTCTTTGGACAGTTTCCATTACATAGTATGACCTTTGGATTTCAAATGTGCTGAAAAATAGCCTTCAGTATTGACAGAAGCCCATTTGGGAGACACAAAGAAGTAGTGACAGCAAATTCTATAGAATATCCATCTGAAGGAATAATGATGTATGGGGAGCCTGAACCCCCTAGCATCCTTATCCCCGACCACTGACTCGGGCAAAGCAATGAGGCATGACACAGTGTCAAAGGGTGACACTGACCCTTGTGGCTCAGAATTGTCCCATGCTCTCTACATCCTCATCAGGAAGGTTTTCTGGCACCCTGTGAGCTGCAGTTCTATAGTCCTAAAAGCATGTCCCCTTTTACTGCATTTCTTGCACTTTGCTTCCTTAGTAGGACATCCTTTAATGTCTGCCTTATAATGTCTGCCAGGATTTCCACACTGGAAGCACTGGTGGTTGGTTTGTGCTTCTTTGCTCTTGTTTTGGTATAGTAGCTGTGTGCATTTGCTTTTGTTTTGCCAGCTGTCCTACTTGGTATGGCAAGGATTCAGCTGAGTTTGAGGTATCTAGTCTAGTGGAGAGCAATCTAGCACACTAGAGTCCACTTTCCATCCTCTGCGAATTTAGTTGTTTTTGTTTTTCTGGAGTCACGTCCTTCATCATTAAAAGTTTTTCACAGATTTTAGCATGGTTTGTTTTCATAACAACTGGATCTTTAATCATCTCCTCTGCAAAGATTGCAAAAGCACAACTCAGCTCACACGAAGTAGCTTCTGAGGTAACTGAGTGTGTGAACAGAATTTAAAGTGTTCTGATGCAACATTCAGCAGCAGCTTAAAATGGTCACCCAGTGTATCACTCACCTTATGGAGTAATATCTGACATGAAACAAAGTTTGAGGTTTTACTAATTGCTCCAGATCAAAGTGCTGTTAAAAGGACAGCAAAGAGGGGATGGTTCAAAGCAGGTAGCCCTAAATACATTGGATGGCTTCTGGTTTCATATTAGTGGGGAATTTGAGCCAGAATGGATCCTTTCATTCATTCATCCATTTCATTTCTATACCACCCAACATCCAGAACTCTCTGGGCAGTTCTAAAGCCATAAAATATATTGTAAAAATCATACATACAAACATGTAAACATACAATCCATTCAAAGAGACACATATATCTATAAAAGCATTTTTAAGCAATCTATAAGAACAATTCAAGACCTTATTTTAAAAAAAGTCATTCTGTGCTGCCAAATGCCTGCAAGAAGAGGAAACTTTTAACCTGACACTGAAAAGATAACAATTTTGGTGCTGGGCAAGCCTAGTTATGGAGATCATTATATAGTTGGGAGGGGCACACCAAGAAACCTTCCTCCTTGTTGTCACTCTCCAAGCCTCCTCTGAGCAGAAACCCTGAAGAAATCTTACATGACAAATGTAGTGGACAGGTAGAATCATGCTGGGAGAAGTATTCCATCAGGTATTGGGGTCCTAAGCCATGTAAGACTTCATTGGCCAAATGCAGCACCTTGAACCCAAATCCACATGACCAGATTTCAAGAAGGAAAACCAACCCCTCCAGGAACATCAAAGGTCCGTAAGCCTGATGGTGGGGGACAGAAGGGGAATTATTCCTTGTGACTCCCCATAGCTGCACTTCCCAAAGGCATGACGCTTTTTCTTTTTCTTTTTAACTTTTTAGTTCTATTTAGGAGGCCTCTTTCTCAGGCAGCTCAAAACAATCTCAGGCAAGACCAGCAAGGTGGTAAATTGCCCACGTGTCTTCACAGGATGTCCCAGCTGCCTTCCTTTGTTGAAAACTTTCTCTTATATACAAATGCTGCTTACTGTCCCATGATCAGTTTGTCAATACTTTTCACTCTTACTGGTGAAAGCTTCCATCCTGATGTTGGCTCCTTAAGATCTGCAGGAGAGGTCTCTGTCTGCATGCCAGTGGTGGAGGATGCAGAATCCATTGGGACGCAGGAGAGAACCTTCCCTCTGGTAGCATCCAACCTGTGGAATTTTCCCCACTCTCACTAAACCTTCCATTGTGTGGTCAGACATTGTTGTTCTGACAGCCAGAGAAACAGTCTGAGCCTCTGTTTTGTAGGCCTTCGTTTGTTATACCCGTAACTTTATTTATATTTATAATCCAGTATTAGTTTTTATATTTTTGTGAATGTTTCTAGAAAGTTGTAAGCTGCCTGGGCGTTATGGCTGCAACAGAAGTATACGGTATAAATTTTCTAATAAAAAAATTAAAAAATAAATACATGTTTTGATAATTGAAGGAACAATATGAATTATGCTTTGTTCACAGACTAGATACTTAAAGAATGAATGTGGATGGAGGGAGGGAGGGAAGGAGGGGATTATGAGTGATAGGCCTCCTTCCATTTGCTCATCAGTATATCTGAGCTGAGCCTACAGCTGTACAATTCTACACTGGCAATGGAGAAGGGATGGCCTTCCAGATGTTGGCCTTCCAGATGTTGGCCTTCCAGATGTCAGGGCTGAAGGGAGCTGCAGTCCAGCAGCATCTCCAGAGCCTCTTATTCTGCACAGGCTTTCTCCATGCAGTGGCAAGAACCAGATTGCCCATAAGTTGCATTTATAAGTGAATTCTAGATGCATTTATGGAAGACAGGATCCTGAAGAAGTGATTCAGCTCCTTTTTGAGTTAGTCTGCACACATGTGTATGGTGCAGACAGAGTTAACGGCCGATTTGGAGATCCTGGAAACATAGCAGAAGACTAAGGCTATGTCACATTTTGGGAGCAATTTCCACAGTACATTTTGCATTAACTCTTCTTTGATGGAAATGCAGCAGGCTAAAGAACTGTGGTTGCTATCTGAATTTTGGCATCTACAGCATTCCTGCCAATTTATTTCATTACATCTAAGGAACTCTGTGTGAAATGGCTTCTTAGACCTCTGGCTCATACACATGGCCTTTGGTACTAAAACAGATTACTGTTGCCACTGATTTCACAGGGACAACTTCTGTGACAGGTTTCTGAACATTTAGTTCCATCAGTGTCATGGATTTGCTATAGCAGAGATGCTGGCTTTTCTTCCCTTTTCGTATTCATCCAGTTTTAGGCACTCTTTTTAAATAAAAATCAGCTACACCTTCTACAGCCTACATTTGAACATTTGAACCCTATGCATGTTTACTTAGAAATATGCTGCATTGTGCTAATGGGTCGTACTTCCTAGCAGGTGAATTAAAAATTTCAGCCAAAAGGAATTGATCCCAAACTCTTTATTCAGTTCCAAGAACCCCTGAAGCATGTCCTGCAAGCCGTAAACCAATTACAGAACTAAGCATTCCAGTAGCTCCACTGGCATCCACAGACAGGTGATTTCCTCTGACGGTGAGTCATTCTGGAGCATCTTTGGCTCAGGTGTGATGAGATCGCCTGCTCACTCTCTGTGCAAAGACACGGCACAATGACTTGCTCTGAGAGTTAGACAGCCTGCAGAAATGCGCTGCTGGTGCGGTGCTCCTCGGAGGGCAAGTAATGCTTACTCATTCACATTTAAAAACAGCAAATTGCCTCCATCTGCCATTCAGAAAAATAATAAATTGTGCCTATCAGAAGTTGGGGGAGCACAGTTCCTCTCCATGTGCATCTTTTTTTATATATATATATATATATATATATATATATATATATATATATATACACACACACACACACACACACACACACACACACACACGCGCGCGCGCGCGCGCGCGCGCAAGACTAGGATGCAGCCTCTGGGAATGGAAGTTTCAAGTCGATTTATCAGTGTGAGAAAATAATCGTATGCATGCCTTCCTCAAATGTTTTTTGAACTAATTCCTGTCGATGCTGTTTCAGCTTGTGAGCAGCTTTCATTAGTTGATGAAACCAGGGCTGCTACAGAAATGGCTGCAGTTGCGGGACTTTGGCTTATGGGGGGGGGGGGAGTTTCAGTGTTCTGAACAACATTGACAGAATGTTGCAAGTTGCTTCATTTATTACATAAAACAAATGTAAGAGAGCCTCCTGTGACATCCATGTACTTGCAACAGGCACCTGTTTCTCTGTTGCTGCTGCCGCTGTTCCAGTGTGATATAATCTGCTAGGCAATCACTGCCCTTCAGGCATGTAAACACGAACTTCTTCCGCCACCTTGTGGTAATATTTGGGAAATGCTGCACTGGATTGCATTGCAGGGTGTGCTGGCCTCATGCTCGTCCCAGTCGAGTTCACAGAATCGCAGAATAGCTGGGTCAGAAGGGTCCAAGGAGGCCACTGAGTTCAATGCCCTGCTAGCGCAGGATGCCAGTTTCACCATCCGGATCAGATAACTGTCCAGCTGCTTCCCGGCCGCTCCTCGTGTGGGAGAGCACACAGCCTCTCGGGGCAGTTGCTCCCACTGTCTGCTGCTCTCACAGCCGGCAATTCTTCCTTGTGCCTGGCCTGCACCTGGTACATGTAGCTTACGGTCGTTGCTCCTTGCCCTTCAACCTGGGATGAGTGAGGCCTTGCCGTTCTTCGTGACGGCCCTCGAGGTGCCTGTAGCCTGCCATCCTGTCCCCTCCTACTCTTCTTTTCTCGAGGCTGAACAGCCCCAGGTCTTTCAGCCTCTCAGAAGACTTATCGTTCAGCCCCTGCATCATCTTTGTTGCCTTCCTCTGAACACTCATTCGCATCCTTTTTAAACCTGGCTGAGGTCTGACTAATGCGAGGTAGAGGGGAATGAGTACGTCTCCATTTCTGGAAGTGATACACCTGTTTATGCATCCAAAATAGTGTTTGCCTTTTCTGCGGCTGCATCACACTGCTGCCTCATGTATAGCTTGTTGTCTGCAACAACTCCAAGGTCCTGCCAATGGAAGTCTTGTTCCGTGAGGTAAGTAGCATTTGCAATAGACTTCTCCTGGAACAAAGGGAAGCAATGTGGTTAGAGCATTGGACTGCGAACCATGAAGCCTACTGGGTGGCTTTGTGCCAGATACCAGCCTTCTTGTTGTTGTGAGGTTAAAATGGAGAGGAGAACTTTGTAAGCTGATTTGCCTGTATTGCAAGATGAAGAAAGGCAGAGTATAAATGCATTGTGAAGATGATGATGGGGGGGGGTGCACCCAGCAAGCTCCACTGAGATGAGCAAGATTTTTTTCTTTTTTACCTCCAAGCCTGAATAGATATTATCAAGGGCTGAATCTTGATTTAAACCAAAAGTCAGCACTGCCCCCTCCTCCCCAGGTCTCTGAAAATTCTGCACAGAGGGCAGGTGCACACATAACCATGACCTAGCTTGGTACGAGCAGCCATGGTGACCCACCAGAAGATGGAGGTCATTGTGGTTGCGCTGCTCCCTCCCCTCTCATTCTTCCTGGCAGGGGACTCGGTGGGGAAGGGTGTTCCTCCCACCTGAGAGCCATGAATGCAAGCTGATTTCAGCTTGCCACAGCAGTCACGGAGTCTCTTGTGCTTAAAATGCTGCAAAAAGGACAGGGGGCTGAACAAACACCCCTGCCCTCTGCAGACCTCTGGAGCAGGAGGCGGGGTGCCGGATCCACGTGATCCAGCACATGGGAGGGGCAATCAGGGGGGCAGCAACGGGGGGCCATGAGAATCGTGCTGCCCTGCCATGTCCATGGCCTGCCCCTCCTGTGACCCCCTAGGCAGTTTGCTCCCAGGAAGGAGTGGGGGGGGCGTGGCTTCAGGGGGGAGTGTGTCACTCTGCCCCACAGTACATTCACTGACACAGCCTGCTGCCAAAGCCTTGCGCTGGGCACGTCAGGGATTGCTGCTCGTACCTTCTGCAAGGGCTTGGTCACGGCGGGTGCCGCTCCCCAAGAACACACATGGACTCTGCCTTCCAAGCAAACCCAACCTCTAGTTAAAGAAAGCCTTTCTCTCCAGCAGTGGTGTCCTCGTCCTCGTCCTCCTCCTCCGGCCAGAAGCAGAGGAAGCAGTTCACCCAGAAGCACCACCGACCATTCGGGCCTCCTCTAGTGCTCTTTTCCTATGGTTGCAAAGGTCAGTCCTCACCTTTGCTGAGTGCCAGCAGTGCCGTTCATCAGGCTTTGCGTCTTTTGTGGCATGTGGAGTCATTCGATTATGCTGGGATTTACTGTTCCATCCCTGAAGTGTTTCTCAGTGCGCCCCTAATACCAGTCAGACTCTCAAGACAGGGCCTGAGAAGATGTATGGATTTGTGACATCTGCTGCACCTCCTCTAGAGGGATTTTGGCAGCCACTGCCCTCCTCCCCTTTGCCCTTGAGCCGTCCTCTTGTCATCTGCCTCTGAAGCAGCTCTCACCGTTTATTATTCACAGCTACTATGACCTTTGCAATGGATGCAAAATATCCCAGACCAAAACCTTCTAGCCCATTCTTTTCTGTTTCTCCTCTTGCTGATTTGTCTTGTCATCTCCATCTGATTGCAGTGTCCAGTTTGGAAAATGAATAGGTGCTGGGGCTGACACATGTCGTGTAGTTGGGGCCTGAAAGATCCCACCCCATCTGACACAGGATCTTAGTTAGTGGCTCAGTGGCCTTACCAAATGCTTGGCCCCTTTACTGCTTTCATTAACTAATATGGATTATATTACTTTAAAACTGAAACTGAACATAAGAAATTGTTTATTATATTATGGTGTCATTAATTAAATGATGTTCAAGGCTGCTAACAATAAAATCTAGATAAAAAACAAAAACAAAATCTTAAACCATAATGTGACTACAGTGAGGGTGAAAGACCTCAAGTCCAAAAAAGTGTAGAAACATAGAAACATATAAACAGAGCTAGTCAGAAGGGTCCACCTGGGCCATCTAGTCAGACCCCCAGCTCCAGCTGGCTCTGCTCACGACATGCTCTGCTCATGACAAGAAATAATTGAATTCTTACTGTTAAGAATGCTTGGAAAAGAGGGGACTGAAAACTGATAAAATGGCAAAAAAGCTGCCTAGTCGTGGGCAAATTTGCTTTAGTAAGTCCTTTATTCCTAATTACACCATGGGTGGGTTCTCACAACAGAGCAACCCGCACTGTGACACAAGCCATGCGGTGTGGACGACCTGCCTGGAAGCGCATGACGTGCCAACTGCAGGACCTTGCCCGCTGCCTCCCCCTTGGTCCAGGACCCCCTGCAGGGGCACAGAGGATCCCTTCCCTTCCCACTGTGGGGAAGCCAAATGCACTTAAGTGATGTCGGGGAGCAGGGCAACAGGGGGCAAGCCAATAAATATTCATTTATTAGATTTATAACCTGCCTTTTCCCTTTTAAAGTCCTTAGAGTGGCTTACATCATTCGTCTCCCTGCCATCTTATCTCCAGAACAGCAATCCTGTGAAGTAGCTCGGCTGAGGGCCTGTGACTGGCCCAAAGGCATCCAGATGGCGCCATGGCTGAGCAGGGACTGGAACCCTGGTCACCCGAGTCGCAGTGCCACACTTTAGTCACTGCACCACACTGGCTCAGCATGTGTTACCACTACGTTGGGAGCACCTGCATTCTGCCTTTGGCAAGGTATACCTAATAAAGCACAAATTTACTTCAGTGCCAGAGCGTTCCTTTTAAGCAACTTCCTTTGTGGTTGTCAGTGCAGAGGAAGAAGGAGAAGAAGAAACTGGATTTAAGCCATGGTACCTTTAAACTGAAAGGGGAAGAGTTGTTGAAGGGTTTTAGTTGTGACTCAACAGTCAGGAAAAGGTCAAAGATGGCCTTGCTTGTTTTTCAGTAATGCACTGAACTCAGTAAGGTTAGCACAACTGACAGCGATGGTGTTATTGGTGCAGTCACTTCCCAGACAGTAATATCTGAGAGGAATATGGTGTGTGACCTGGATCAAAGTGAGAGCTGGCAGAAACTGATAGGCATGAGAAAGAAAAGAAAGAGGTGGAAAGGACACATCCATCAAAGCAACAAGGAGTGCTATTTCTTAGTACTTGAATACTGCATCTGAAAAGTAATGCAACACACTCTGAATCCCTTATGATTAAGTAGCAGTATTGAAGAACACACACTTGGGGAAGCGTTTGCAGCACACTTCCAGCCAACGAAGCATCCACATTTAATTCTGTGTAAATTTCCAACAGAGTATTATATTCATGGAAAATGACTGGTACACACATAAACATTGCAGAGGGGGAAAGGAACAGCTTGGATAACCAAGCGTTTCCTAAAAGTCTTTCTGTGCCATTGCAAGAGAAGGTAGAAAATGCAGGGGTGCCACTTGTTGTACCTGTGAGATCAGCTGCACTTGTTGTGTGCAAGTTATGCAGCTGATCTGAACATTTGTTAGGGCAGAAAGGCGGCAGGCAGCCCTGGGGTGCCATTCCTTTCATTAGGTTCACAGTCCTGCAGCTCACAGACTCATCCGGTTGATTACCACCCCTAAACCATGGTGGCAATCAAGGGGCCTAGCAGGCCACTAGGTCCAACCACCTGCTCGATTCAGGACTCTGGTCTCCCATCCAGATTTCAACCAGGCCTGACCCAGCTTAACTTCCAAGATTAGGCAGGATCAGGCACTCCATGGAAAGATCAACTACATGGATTTCATGTAAATATTAGGAAGGATGCCATCCTAATCATGGGCCAGATGATGATGATGGTGATTCATGTTCTTAATATACCACTTCTTCTTTGAAAGAAATCCGTAAGTAGTTTGTAAAAGAATAGAAAGAAAAACAAAATAAACACACTCACATGCACAGTGACTGCAGTTGCATGATGGTGGGAGAAGAGGAACCCCCTTAACCTCTTTTCCCTACCTCCTCTGTGCCAGCCCTATACTGCCTGATTTGCTGACTTACCCCTGGGGCACTCGGCTTCCCTTGTGATCTGAATCCCAAGTACCCCCATGAAGCAAGATTTGGACAGAGGATTTCTTTATCCAACTTGACTGGACTATGAACAAGCAAAAGTCCTGTAGCTTCCTAAAGACTAACAGATTTATTATGGCATTAACTTTTGTGAACTAGAATTCAATTTTCCGGATGCAAAAATGTTAGATATGTGTCTTGGTGTCAAGGAAAAAAAAGCCATGAGATCAGAGGGAAATGACGTGCAAGAAGTACAGACTTTGACCATTCCATCAAAAACTTAAATGCATTTAGTGCAGTGACCATTCCCAAAAAAGTGATGATGATAACACGATCCTCCTGAAAGTGCCTACTAATTGACATACAATTCTCTTACATGTATCTCCATTCAGATCACAGGTGGCTGAACTTGCCCTGATTCTTAGCTTAGAATCAGTTCAGCAGAGTTTGGTAACCTGGTTGGGAGGGATGACATATGAGAGACTGGGGGAATTGGAGGAGAGTCCAAGAGGATCTTTAGCAACTTGCAGCTGTGTGGGGGGATGTCATGGGGAGGTGGCCATGACCTGTTCTTCTCTGCAGTGGCGGGCAGGACATGACCCAATGGGGCAAAGCTCAAGGAGCCAGGCTTCAGGGTGAATGTCAGGAAGTACTTCCTGATGGTTAGGGCCCCTAGGATATGGAAAGGGCCTCCAAGGGAAGTGCTGGAGGCCCCATCAGTGAGGGTGTTCAAGGAAAGTTTGGACAACCACATGTTGGGGATTACGTGAGAGGACCCAGCTGGAGCTGAGGGTCAGACTAGATGGGCTCAGAGGCTCCTTCTGACTCACTTTTGTTTCTATGTTTCTTCCTGAGGCTCAGGACAGCTCTCCATGGCATGGCATTGAACAATATATTGAAATAAAGTAGACTTCCCAGATATCTTCCATTAAAATAAAGGATACAGAAGAATTCAGATTTGAAATGTACTCCCTGTAACTATGTGAACTGAGAAGGCAGTTTTTCTGAAAACCTAGAAAAGAAGTGTCTCTTAATATATTTGAAATTTGCGGAATCATTATCACTGGCTCTATATTATGGCAAGCCTCAGGAATGCTTCTACACATGGAACACTGTGTAGTCACTGTGCGCGCGTGCACACACACACACACACACATTTGAATGCCCAGAAATTTGAAAGTTGTGTGGCATATCTTGCTGAAAACTCTTCAGGGAAAGGGAATGTAAAATTCAACAACACAACTAGGACTCCTTTGTGTGATTGCTTGCTTGTTTATGGGATATGGAATGGAGGTGGTGGAGGCCCTATCAGTGAGGGTATTCAAGGATAGGCTGGACATGCACATGGTGGACATGTCATGAGTGGAGCCAGCTGGAGCCTGGGGTCAGACTAGATGGCCCGGGAGACCCCTTCTGACTTGCTCAGTTTCTATGTTTTAACTTGGGAACTGACACCATAGTCAAAAAGGCCTGCATGCCATGTCATCTACTAATTATGGCAATTTACAACGACCATAGCTTTGATTGCAAAATATGCGTGAGTAGAGCTTCATCTTTTCTTCCTTGGAGCTATTTCTCGGTATTTTTAGGGAAAAGCACAATTCACAAATGGTGCAGTGCACTAGCTGCTGCTGACTCTTCATCTGTATCTTCTTCCTCCTCCCCTTTCCCCAGTTCAGGAAACAGCTCTCATGTGGCATAGTCAGTGTGGCACGGTGCTCAGAGGGCTGGACTAGGACCCGTGAGCTCCAGGCTTCAGTCTCCACTCAGACAGGAGTCTCACCACCTGACTTTGGACTAGTCCATGGCTCTCTGCCTAACGTACCTGGCAGGTTTGTTGTGAGGATAACAGGGAGAGGAGGAGGAGGATCATGCAAACTGCCCTGGGCTGTTCACAGGAGCAGAAACTAGGATACAATCAAGTGGTGGTGGTGGTGGTGATGATGCTATCGGGCAACCTTCAGTGCTGATGACAATAAATTACATTATTTCATTGAATATATAGCTTTTTAAAAAAATAATAATGTCTTATGTGCCTCGCTGGGGATCTTGTCATGGCTGAAAAGAACACAAGTATTGTGATATGCAAGCAAAGGAAAACTGCATTCTCTTATTGTTTTCCCATGTAGATCAGTTACTTTAGGGTGGTTTTAAATGTGTAGCCAGAAGAAGTTTGGTGTCTCTGAAAGAATGAAGTGCCAATAGTAACTTAAAGGGAAGTGTGGACGTGCTTATTTTGCTTTGTTTTTGGTGGGGCAGAAGAAAGGGATGGAGGGATGCTGCACAGGAAGGGTTAACCTCCACCATTTGCAGTACAGTCCTCACCTGGACTGAGATCTTCTTGGAAGAATTAGGTTTTTTATGATATATCTACATAAATATCTTTAAAAGATACAATTAACATAATGTGTAGTTTGACCCTGAGTGGGGGCCACAATGTCAGTAAAAGCTAAAACCACATGTACTTGAAAAACAAAATGCTATGCAAAGAATGATTTCCCCCGAACAATATCATATTGGAGAAGCCTCACAGGAGAATACCCAGTTCCTTCTCTCTGTTTGGAAAACTGGGACCAAGGAGAGAAGAGTCACACTGTGTGGCACGGGGAGGTTGCCCTCCTTAACATCTGCATGATGCTTTCTTGGAGGTGTGTTGGAGGGGAGGAGAAGGGAATGGCTGTTAGAAAGACCAGCAAGAGGTGCATCTAAAACAAAGACTCACTGGCCAGACGGCATGAACGCCCAAGCTGCTGCTGACTCTTCTTGCAGAACCAGCAAGATCCTTCTAGCCTGAAACAGATACTGGGCTTGAAAAAAAGGGGGCTATTGTTGTGGGCATCTAGTCCAATCCTAGGTGGCTGTCCCCTACAGGATCTCTGAAAAACGATGTTTGCATCTGCCATAGTATGCATTGCTTGGCTTCCGTGGCTGCACCTTGCTTCCTCTTGAAACTGTGTGTCTTCCTCAGACCTCAGCCTCCATCAGAGCATTTCCTTAGGTCAAGCGTGTGCCAGTGCGCATGGACTGTCTTGCAGCTCCAGAGAGACGAAAGGAGGCAGAAGCTGTGCGTGGTCTGACAGAGGACTGGGCCAGTTGCTTTCCTGCCTCACTGGAAACCATGGGGTGGGCAGTGCCGCGCAGGACCCTTCCACTGCTGCTTTCATGATTCTTGTTATATTTGTTTGCCCTGAGGACTGGCAGCATCAAATAGGGACCAGGAGAAGAAAAGAGGCATCCGTTATGCCACTGCTCTGTGGTCATTGCTCCCGTTTCCCTAAAGCTTACGGCTACCCAAAGTAGTGGAATGGCATGCCAGGGGGCTGCAGCCATCCCTGGCCAGTTGCCTCACCATTTCCCTTGACAAGTGATTTGACCAGAGGAGGAAGAGGAGCTGCCATGGCTTGTCTGGGGCCATCCTGGACCACCAGTCTGCGGGTTCTGATGGCAGCACCACTGAAAGGAAGCACCCGCTAACCATGGCCAAAGGTAGCACCTTGCATCCGTGGGGAAGTAGTGGGAACACTTGCAAGAACAGCAGGGGAGGGTGGACAAAGAAAGGACATGAATCTGAAAAAAGAAGAGCTGGAGGTCACACTGCACCGAGCCCTGGCTTTCAGTATATCCATTAAGAGGCTTGTGTCCTTGGCTGCCTGACCTTCCTGTGGCTCTTGGAGCACCTCCTGGCCTTCTGCCATATTGTTCCTTAGACTGGAGTAGTGAAGAGGGAGACCCCAGAAATGGCAGCTCTGCAGTTTTGCATCTCACCTGCACACATATGGAATGGAAAACAACTACACTGAACATGAAAAGGAAATTTTATTAAACATGTCTACATAACATGAGTTGGAAGTTTCTTTAAAAGCACAGGGAAAGTTTAAGACAAGTGGTCAAAATAGAAAGGTACTACCGAATTCTAATTTGTTTGTTTGTTAGTTTGTTTGTTTGGCCACTAAAAGACAGAAGAGAATCTAGTAGTGCACCAATGCATCAGTTCTTTCTGCTCAGCAGGCGGAGCAGGAATCCATCCATGTGCCATGTAAACATGGGCAGAAGAGTTCTGGCAATATTAAATCCCCCTCCTCCATTCCCTTGGTGCAGGCAGTTCTGTCTATGAAGGAAAACGTAATTGTGTACACAGTTTCTACATGTGTTACAGCCCCACAGTAGGAATCTACACCAAAATATTTATTAGAAGGAATTTGGTCCGTACTACGTCACGTTATCCATAGGGTAAAAAATACAGTCCATCTATAGACACTCAGCACCAGACTGACTGACAGCCTGGCTAAAACCTGCAAAATGTCTATAAGAAAAATGGATGGCTTAGATTTCTTGGTTACTTGATTAGAGTAATTACGAGCAAACTGTACAAGTACATGCAACATACAGCCTGGCCTACGTGAAACTAACATACATTATTAAATAATCTCTTGTTTGTTTCTTTTTCTTTTCTCTTTTTGTTTTTTTTCTTTATCCTTTTGCTTTTTTACAAAAAACGTGCATGCAGCTTTGAACAGTTCCAAGTCATGCTGCTCTATTTGTGAGATCACCATAAAAGGAGGGAGAACTTCTCAATGCACCTGCACATTCTGCAGTTTTCAGCACATTTACAGAAAAACACAAGGGTATTCAAGGCCAAGAAAGAACCTAAATGAACAAAATGCAAATTCGTTTGTTTACTGTACGTTTCCCCCACCCCCCTAAAAGTAAGATTACTTTTGATAAAAAAAACCAAGCATTGTGCTTGCATCAGTCTCAAAGAAATGTAAACTGAAATTCGATAGAAACATTAGTAAGTGCAGAATATATCGAGCGTTTCCAATGAAAAACCGAACAACTTATACCATGCTGTAACCAGGACAGTCAAGTGTGTCAAAAAGAGACACGTGCATCAGAGAAGCCTGGGTATAGCGGAAAGTGTCAGATCCTACCTCCATTTCTGGCCATATTTGGGAAGTCAATTATACGGTTACAAGTGTGCATGTGAGGACATTTATCATGGGGTCTGGTAAGACACCATTTAACAAATATAATGGCCCATGTCAAAACGAAAAACAAACTCTTTTTTATCAATTCTTCAACAATAGTTTGCAGTGGCAGATTTCCTTCATGCAAAGTCTTAATGGAACATGACACATAATGTTAATCTATTCAATGGAAAAATCAAGATATGTTAAGAAAAAGCTAAAGCAAACCATACATTGGTCATTTATTTTTGATTGCCACGTGTGTTCAGACTGTGGGCAACCAGACCAGGGGTAACAGGACTACTGTTGGCATCACATGGTAATTCTGGCGGATGAACACTTTTTGGGAGATGCTTACAGAGATGTACTTCAGCCCTTTTTGGTTTCAGTTAGAAAAAGAAAGGAAGGGTCTCTGTTAGCATCATGAAGACTTTTAGAAAACTGGCTGAGCAACACAGCAAAAACAAGTGGAAGTAACTCATACAGAAACACCAGGAAGTTAACACTGTTTGTGGTCTCCGTGGGGGGAAATGGCATGAGAGGATTGTGGGAAGAATGTGTGGTTCTAGTTTAATCTTAAAGGTTCCTCCTCATTACAATTATAAGCATCATTAGGGACATTTTGCTAGATGGATTTGACTGTATTTTCATATACTGCTTTGTTCAGGCAGTTTATACCACCCTTCCAATGAACAACTCAGACATATTTTTGGATAAACTACAACAGGCAAAATTGAAGTGATGATTGTCTCTTTTCGGAAGTGCTCCTCATTGTGGTGATTTGCTCCCCTACCCCCACTGGTCATCCTGGGTGGCAACAAGTGTTAGAGAGCTCCCGCTACTCTGTCTCCTAGGACCGAATGCAAGGAGGCCCAGTTGAACTTTCCAGAGATGACTGAGAAGCCCGGCGAGTCAGAGGAGTCAATGTTGGATCCACCAGGGAGGAAGGTGGAAATAATTTATACCAGCCTATTACCACACTGGACAAATCAAGTTCTTCCAGCAAGATCTGTGCAACTCCCATGAAACACTTGTGATCCATCCGGCCGTAGTCTCCCCAGACTATCACCTACAAAAACAACAGACAGAATCAATACACACAACCCTCTTACTACATGCTATGCAGTTCCAAGCAAGGAGGATTTGGGGCTGGTACTGGTGTGTTTTGTTGTTCTTGTAGGGGAATATACTGGAGAGGTAAGGTATTTCTTTAATATTTGCTTTACTTGCAGATAAACAAATAGGGAACTGTGGAAGCAAATGCACTGCTGTGAGCGGCACACGCAGCTGATAATCCTGTGTCTGGACCCTGAAGAAAGCCACTGCGCCTTAAAAATGGCATAGCTTGAGCCAACTCTTAGTCTTTATTCTCTCCTGTCGTACCTTTAATGGGTCTCACAAGCTTCAATGGCTTTCATTAGAGACTCACAACTGTAAGAGCATCTGTTAGTGATGAGATGTCAGCTAATCATTCTGGACTGTTAGCAAGCCATCAACCTAAGGAAGAATGATCTTGCAGCAAGTACAATATACTCACTGCAAGTCCTCACCGTCTGTGAAAAAACAGGGATTTTTGAAAATTATTTTTTACCCCCAGAGAGAAGCAGGAAGCCACTGGGCAAAGTGTTGCAGGAGTGGTTCAAACCATGTCACTGTATTCAGATTTTATGTATTATTTATTTATTTATTAAAACATTTTTATGCCGCCCCATTCGCCAAAGCCTCGGGGCGGCTTACAACAGTAAGTTAAAATAATTATAATATAAATAAAAAATATAAACATTAAATTAAAAATACAAAAATACAGTATAAAATAAGCCGCCTTGGCCAGATAAAATCCAATAATATTAACAGGTAAAATGCCGCTTGAATAAAAAGGTCCTCGCCTGGCGCCGAAAAACAAATAACGACGGCGCCAGGCAGACCTCTCTGGGGAGCGCGTTCCATAACTTAGGCGCCACCGCAGAGAAAGCCCTCCTCCAAGTACCCACCCTCCTAATTTCTTTCACAGAGGGTTCCCGGAGAAGGGCCTCCCCCGCCGATCTCAAGGGGCGGCTGGGCATATATGGATGCAAGCGCTCCTTCAGCTAACCAGGACCCAAGCCATTTAGGGCTTTATAGGTCATCACCAACACCTTGAATTGGGCCCGGACTTCAATGGGAAGCCAGTGAAGCTGATGGAGAACTGGAGTCATGTGAACACAATGCCCAGTCCCCGTCAGCAGCCTGGCAGATCTATTTTGAACCAATTGAAGTATCCGGACCGTCTTCAAGGGTAGCCCCACGTAGAGCGCGTTACAGAAGTCAAGAC
>NW_025335349.1:7344739-7345867 GCF_004798865.1 Varanus komodoensis | reverse complement strand
CTCCTAATGACCTCTCCCAGCGGTTTCATGTAGATGTTGAACAGCAACGGGGACAAAATGGACCCCTGCGGTACTCCATGGCATAACTGCCATGGCGCAGAGCCATAGTCCCCCAGCATCACCTTCTGGAACCGGCCATTGAGATAGGGGCGGAACCACTGCAAAGCGGTGCCTCCAACCCCCAATCCCGCAAGCCTATCCAGAAGAATACCATGGTCGATGGTATCGAAAGCCACTGAGAGGTCCAGGAGAACCAACAGGGACGCACTCCCCCTGTCTTTCTCCCTGCACAGGTCATCGTACAGGGCGACCAAGGCAGATGCAGTACCGTACCCGGGTCTGAAGCCAGACTGAAATGGGTGCGATAATCAGTTTCATCCAAGAGTGCTTGGAGTTGTCCTGCCACCACTTGCTCTAACACCTTGCCCAGAAATGGGATGTTGGCCACTGGTCTATAATTAGTGGCCATCTCTGGATCCAGTGACGCCTTCTTCAGGACCGGTCGGACTACCGCGTCCTTTAAAGGGGCAGGCACCCGACCCTCCCTCAGAGAAGCGTTAATCACTTCCAAAATCCAGGTCCCAATCCCGTGCTTGGAATTATTTATTAACCAAGACGGGCAAGGGTCCAAAAGGCAAGTGGTAGGACGTATTCGTCCAAGCACCTTGTCCACATCATCAGGCCACAATAACTGAAATTCATCCAATAATTCTGGACCAGATGGCGGCATTGGCATCTCCCTTAAAACCTCTGTATCAATAGTGGAATCCAGCTCGTGATGAATCTGAGCGATTTTCTACCTGAAATGCCTGGCAAAGTCGTCACAGCGGGCCTTTGAGGGTGGAACCAGGTCTTCTTTCGGACCTGGACAAACCAGGCCCTGCACTACTCGAAAAAGCTCCGCCGGACAGCATTGTGAGGAGGCAATGGAAGCGGAAAAAAATCTCTTTTTCGCTGCCCTCACCGCCACAGCATAGGCCCGATAGTGGGCTCTCAAGTGTGTTCGGTCAGATTCATCAGTGATTTCCTCCACCTACGCTCTAGCCATCTCCCAACCTGCTTCATCGCCCTCAATTCAGGAGTATACCAAGGGGAAGAGCGGGCAGAGCCCGCTCTTCCCCTTGGTAT